>NW_023276806.1:15683084-15968084 GCF_003668045.3 Cricetulus griseus | reverse complement strand
CACATAAAGATTAAAGAACATATGGTACTGTTTATTTCTGTTGAGGGTAGTGTAGTTGTATCAATGAGCTATGCTTTATCCCAAAGCCTGGGGAGGAAGGGATGCTGTGCTCAACATGCTGTTTGATCCATTAAGTTCCATCCAACAACTGATCAATGCAGTGGAAGAAATTTAATTTATTTACACTATATTTTCTTTCAGAAAGCATTTCTTATTGCTAATAAGGGCATTTAAAATATGACAAATTAGCCCAATACTAAAGAGGGTGAGGGGAAGTAAGGCTGGGGATAACCTAACTGATGATATGATGCTGGGTGGGGTGTGGCTCAGCACAGGTTTTCTGCTCCCTATTACAAAACACAATACTTTCACAGCTTCCATGAAAACCAGACATTTTTTCACACAAAACTTAGATATGAATTCATCCTAAGTGAAAACAAGTTGAATTTATTTTTGATGGCTCAACTAATTTGATGAAATCTTCCAGTTTTCAACTAATTTTACCAGTGTTCTAGTATGATAGAAAAGCCAAGTTTCTGGAGCCAACCCCACTGTGTTTGAAAATCAACCTCTTTTATTTGTTGGTTCTGCAATCTGGGTCTGCCATGGTCTGTTATTTGACATCTCGGCCCTATACGTGTCATTTGTAATATAGAGGTTGTCACTCATGGTTTATTATGACAACAAAATGCATATAAAGCTCTTTGTACTGTGCTCAATACCTCTTTCCTTTCTTCTTGGAGAGAAAAAACATTATTCAGTCATAACACAGTCAAATTAATTCTCTGTGAAAATCTGTTACATGGGGCACAGATTGCAGAATTGTTGGTTCAGGTAATATTCACACCACCAACTTCTGCTAAATAAATAACTTGGGTAAGGATAAAATAACTCTTTAAAGAAATACACACACTGAAGGATGTGCACATGCAATACAAAGGCACACACACACACACACACACACACACACACAGGGGGATTACCATATCTTATGTGAAGGCTGGTCTCATATATTTGATTTTTTAAAATATTCTGTCTGACATTCGTATTTTCTGAAGCATGAGTCTTTGGCCACGTATGTCTTAGATATTGTCTTAAGAAAGAGACTCTGTGTAGCATTGCAGTTAGGTAGAGAGAAAGTCCCTTCTGAATTGCACTGTGAGCAGCAAGCCAAGCCCTTCCCCTCCAACTAATAACACAAATTTTCAAGCAGAAATAAATACTAATAAATCATTTATTTAAGAAGTATATCTGTTTATAAGGCAGTCAAATCCCATGTGTTTCCTCACAACTCCCATTCTTTGTCCACACCTCCATTAGTATCCAAGAGAAAAAAGGTTCAGTTTTGTACTCCAGAGACCTCAGAAGGAAAGGAAGCAACAATGGATGTATAGGAGGATTCTTTCACAGCAAGATGACTGGTGGAATTTAACTATCAGTCCCTGACAACAGGAAATCTCCCAGTCCAAGTAGTGGGAACACCTCTTCTCTGTCCTTCTGTCTAACCTCCTCTGGGCTGTTCTGCCCTTAGAAGACTTGGCATGAAGAGCTTTTCCTTGCAGATGGATGTGTTAATTGTTATAGAATATATTTAGAGGGGTCAAATTGAATGCTTCTAGCTTGTTGGACTTTAAACACCATCAGAATACCATTAATAAAGCCTATTTTGATCATCCTGTTAAACTTGGGCTCATTTTAGATATATTCTCCATAATTCAAAACATTTTGACAATGATGTATTGTTTCAAAATGTAAAAAAGGAGTATCAGATGCTGTCTCAAAGTATTTATTTGAAAACATCACAATACTCCCATATTTTATATAAAAAACCACTCAGCAAAAGAGTAAACTACAAAAGAAGTAATTCAAAAATGTCTTTTAATAAAAGTTTAAAGTCTTCAAAATATATTTGCCCCCGGAGCAAACTTTTTTCATTTAATATTGTGTCTGTTAATTAGTGCTTCAAATTTGCAAATTCTTTATTGGTTTATATCAATGTAATACCCAAAGCTCATCTCATTGCCAGATTTGAATGAAATATGATCCTGTTTATTCTATTAAAACGAAGCCTTGAAATTGTTACCCAAATGCCACAGGAATTCTTGCCATTTTCTCATCAAATTCTTCATCAGATTTTTTTGTTAAAGTCACATTGTTTTAGATTTTGTGTCTTGGCATTTAAATGAAATTCAATGCGCCCCACTGGAGGAAACATCTGTAGGGACCTATTATGTACAATATCCATTCCAATCAAGCAGGAGTGTACCGAGCGCCTGAATGGGGAGCTCATTCCTGCTTCCTTTCCTCTGATGCACCTATTGAGAAGATCTATAAGCAAGAGAACATTTATAAAAATTAAACCAGCAGCAGAGCACAGTATTTTAAATGCTCAAATCAAACACTTTTTAAAGGCACAATATCAGTTTCAGTGAATGGGTTCCTGCCTCTTTCTTTTATATAATGGACTTTATTTAGGGAACATCCGATCCTGACGATAGGCCACTTATAGAGTGCTTAGATTATGATGATGTTCAAGGTTCATGTGTCTCAGTAAGCTCCTATTTACTTGGTTTTTAACAACCTACTCTGTCCTTCAACAGAGTCAGCCTTAGTTCAACACACTGTGCAACCTTTTATATCTGCAATCTGCCACAAAACAGCTGCATGGGTGCTGTGTCAGAGGGCTGGGTGGTGGAAAAGCTGCTATCCTATCTATAGAAATATGCAGCCATAGAAAATGCCTAAAATAAACCTTTAATTTTCAATTAAAAAAACAGAAGTGATCACCAGGATGTGATAACTAGGAGTTACACAAAATGAGAAACAACAAGAACAACAAAACCCATCCAACTGACTCCACTGGACTTTAGATGTGGGAGAATTAAACAAATCATATTCAAAGGCTCTTGAGCATAGCAAATGGTTATGCAGCCAGTGAATACAAGCTAATGTTACTGTCAGGGGTGACTTCACAGAGAAGGTGTGACTTGGGTTGGGTGGCATTCTATTAGTCTCAAAACAGATCTGTGTGGTAGAAGTGACTTGCACACTGGCGATATATGTAAGAAGGTACCAAAGGAGGATGGCTAGACAAGTTCAATTGTTGCTGAAGGTGAATAGTTACAGTCAGCCCAACGTGTACACAGACCTATTAATATACAAGGCACCAGGCAACCTCTTGAATACAAAGAGAAACATGCAGTTTCAACTTAGACAATGCAGTATTAGGTGTGTTGTACAGAAAAAGAGAACTTCATTTCCAGGTACTTCCTCGAGTAATTACAGAGCTTAAAAACACTTGTATAGTAGACAGCATGAACCATTCAGCATCTTCTTGTCAAAAGGTGCTGAGAATCTTGGTGGAAGACAGGGCTGCTTCTGAAATAACTCAGTCTCACAGAGCCGTACCACACACCAAGCGGATCGAGTGCACTGTTCTGATCTCTGTTTACCTCTACTGAAGTTATGACATGCATTCTGCCATGAGCATCAAATTGTGTCTTTATGAAGGCAGATTGTGCAACACATTTCAAAATGTAAATTATAATTCTCATTTCTTTCTTGCTTGTAAAGTTTTTGTTCCGAATCCAAGAACTGGTTCTATAGGGCTGAGTTTCTTTCATTTAAATAAAAAATGAAACAACAAAACAAAACCAAACCACCAAACAAAACAAAACAGAAACAACAACAACAACAACAACAGCAGCAAAACAAAACACTATTGAGTGGTAAGCACTAGACTATAGAAAAACTATTAGCAAGATGGCTTCAGGACCTTCTGTTAACCTTAACACCCTGATGAGAATTTTAAATAGTCAAGAATAAGATGAAGCTTGTATGTTTTTGGGAGCTGATGCAGCCTGGCACGTTTCTATGGAAATGTACAACAACTTGTGAATTTTGGAATACAATTTGGACTGTGATATTCTTGAACCTTAGAATCAAAGGTCTGACAATGATTGTTTCTTGCATAGACTGGAGATGAATCATAACTATTGAAATATTTAATGTGATACTTCACTTTCGGATGGCTTTGTTTACTGAAGAAAAGTAAAGCTTTTCTATCTGATGTGAGAACTCCTAAAAGGTAGGATGTTTTGTTGTTAGCTTTAGGATGTCAGCACCACACATCGCCACTCTCTACACTGGTGATGCTAACCCTCTAGGATGTAGGTGGTCGGCGGCCATTTTCTTTGCTACCCAGAGAAAAGTTACTTTAGAGAAAGAAAAAAAAAAAAGACTCTGTGACAGTCCCTAAGCTCCTGGAGGCAACTTTCCCTAGTCATTTAAGTCAGGTAAATTTATTTAATTTCCTCTCATGTGTAAGTTCCCTTGAGTTGTAACCTGATGTCTCCTCCTATAGCTAAGTTGTAGTTGGCAGATTGTCAGTGTGGGACTGGCAAGAGACAAGACACAGAAGCAGGAGGATCCTCTCACTCATGACTAACGTGAGTGTGTCAGACAGAGGGTTGACAATTCCTCCTCCTTCTGTATTTCCAGTCCAATCTATTTTCCCAGATGACAAAGTACACAACTAAAAATATATGTTGGGCTACATTGCTATTTGAGAATAACTGTTTGAAGCACACAGAAGTTTAAAAGCATAACCATAAGTAAATTTCTAAGTGGGAGCCAGGCTCAGTGGGCACAGACCTGTCCCCCTGTCTTCCTCATCCCTTTTTTTCACAGTATGTAAGACTGTGTATTTATGTCCACACCCAAAGCATCCACCGAAGCTGAGACAGGAGAGGGCCATTGTGCCCATGGCAGCATGCTACTGCTATGCAAGACATGGAGGCTCCAGATCCTGGTGTGTTCTTGTATGGGAATAAAAGCATCCACTGTAGATTCAATCTTCCTTTATTAAGTTGACAATTTGTTTTGAGACAAGGTGTCTCCGTGTAGCCTTGGCTGTCCTGCAACTCACTAGGTAGGGCAAGATGGCCTTGAATTCAGAGAGACTTACCTCCCTTTGCTTCCTAAGATGAAAGATGTGTACCACCATACCCAGTTTAAAGTGACAATTTAATCAGTTTAAATTATTTCTATTGTTTTTCTCCTACTTTTTCAAATGTGCCCTGTTTCAAGGATTTGTCTGCTTATATTACTTGAGTGTTCTGAACAGGTACTTCTAACTCTGTGGTTGGTTCATAGCCCGAGAAACAGGCAAAGTGTTTGTTCTCTTGTCCATTTATTTCATAGTTAGATAACTAAACCACTTTCCTTGGAGGAGCTACATTGGGGAAGTATGGAATCCAGACAAAATGTCTCTCTGTTGTTGTAGATCTCAGGCCTAACTCCATATTTAAGCCTTGTATACAGGTCAATTCAGGCTGTACAGGGAAAGGCTGGCACAGATAGCTGCCCTTGCAGCCAACGAAGCTCCTACATCAGAGATATTGTACTTGACAAAAAGAAAATGCCCCAGGACTGGGTGGAGTCGTGAAATTATCCTGCTAATCTGGAACATTTTGTTCTGCCGTCATTGTTCTTAAATATTTTCATCTCCCCCTGGACTGTCTTGAATATATTGAAAGTGACCCCAAGTTTTCATCTCTCCCTGCATAGTCTGACTAGTAGTCAGCTTCTAGTGAGTAACTTTTTTTCATATAATAATGATATATGCTTATTAGAATCAGTTGAAAATATAACCAGTAAATATTGTTCTTTAAAATATCAATTTAATTGATCAAGCATTAATAGATGTTTTAAATATGAAATCTAAAAATGCATGATTGGTGAGATGTCTCAGATGACCTTTGGAAGCCTGAGGATGGGATTCAATCTCTGGAGCCAACATGAAGATAGAAGCAGAGAACTAACTCCACAAACTTGTCCTGGGTTCTCCACATAAGCACACAACACATGCATACTCCCCCTTACATCAGACACTTACATAATGATAATATATGTGAGCATACACATAGTCTTCAGTGTGTGATGGGATGGAAGACAGATCAGCTCTCAATTTGACAGCTCTTGTGGGACCATGGGCAGTAGTTAGAAGTTAGGCATTGAGGTTAGGCTTTTAGAATTGTGCCTCCCAGATGGATAAAACTTCATTTGGGGGAGGATACTCTTATATAGAGAGGAACCACACAAAGGTTTGTCAAGGGCTTTATTCAAAAGTAGTAGGTATTTGGGGGAAGATCTAACTTGAGACTAAGATTGTTGATAATGGAGGTGAGTTGCCATAAACTCATAAGGGGTCCTAGCTACAGTAAGATGTCTCTCATCTCTGTTGGGTAAATAATCTGAGTCTGATGATATAAAACTGCCTTCTAAATACTCATGTATGTTTTCATAGTTTAGTACTGCTCTCAGCCTTGGACAAGCATACTTTTTTTTTTGAATGGGTGGGTACCTAACACACAAACTCTCAACTGGTCAGAGAACAGAGTATAAGTGACTGTGGAGTGATTAGCTCTAAATGGGACATCTATATCATTCCTTCCACCAAAGGCTTATGGTACATTACTCAGAGTGGGGGCAGAACAAATGTAAGAGCTGGAGGAGGGGGGAGAAGTGAGTGCTGCAAAAACCATGTCTTCTGGACATCACGTGGGCATTGCACTCATAAACCCAAAGGAGCTGTGGTTACCTGCATAAAACCCACACAATGGATTGCCTATCACCATTGCATCATGCACAGGGGAGGGGCCCATGACTCCCTACCTTTCTCTGAGGGACTTTAAGTATGTAATGGATGCTGGGGACAGGTGTGATTTTCTAAGTATTGTAGCCTTTGAAAAGTTGTCCATATTCCAGTAAGTGAGCACTGCTCATGTTGATGCAAATAATCTTAATGAAGCTCAGTAACTCTGTCTTTCTCTGTGTGTCTCTGTCTCTGTCTGTCTCTCTCTCTACACACACAGACACACACACACACACACACACACACACACACACACACACACACACACACACGCACGCACGCACGCACGCACACACACACACACACACACACACACAAACACACTCCAAAATAGCAGGCAGGGGTGCTGTTGGGAAGAAGAAAGAGAGGATGAAAGAGTGAAAGTGACGAAATTTCAGTATATATCTGTATGGAATTATCAAAGAACAATATTTTTTTTAAATCTGTGTTTGGTATGAGCTTCAAATATCTCTAACTTTGCAATTAACGGCCTTTGAGACACAGACTTAGTTTCCTAAGACAGCACCAGTACTGATATCTTCCAACGAACAGTTTCTCCAGGTCAGACATATTTCTCACTGTAAGAAATAATAATTTAAACAGACCCTACAAATGAATATAGATCAATGATAAACGTAACTGGGAAATAGAGTAGGCTTAAATCCATTTATGTGAAAATTACATAATTATGTGAGTTGTTCAGGTTTTCTTTTTCCTTATTTCTTTGTTTTCTTTATCTTTGTTTTAAACTGGAAATGATTGATAATATCACATCAGAAGACATTCATACAAAAATTAATTAGCAAAATCTACTTTCCAATAAATGTAGTCTGGAAAAAGGCTTCATGGATGGGTGCTTACGGCATTAAATGGAGGCAAAGAGGTAAAGGCGGGAATAATGTTTTGAAGTCGGATGTTCCTATCCTTTTATTCATACACTCATTGAAAGAGCAATTGAGGGAGAGCCATGAACTATGAAGACTCAGTCCCCATGAGAAACAAATCGGAGGCTTCAGGAGCATCATAAAGCAGCTATTTAGTACATTGACCTCGTGTATTTAAAGATTATGAGATTTTACAGTAGTTGGGTTATAAAATATCAATTTGGAGGAACAGCAAATTTCCTGATACTCATTTCAATTTATAGGCAATTCCTGTTCTGACATAAATGTATAGGTCCGGGTGACTGGCTTTTCTGGGACAATGCTGCATTTTCCTTCAGGGTGGGGGTGTGTGGGGAGTTCAATAGCTTTTACCCAGAGAATCAGCAGGCTAAAAGTCTCCTCCTCATTCACACCGTTTGTATTGCAGGAGGCTTGAAAACAGCTCCATTATTTATTAGAGCACACACACACACACACACACACACACACACACACACACACACACACACACACACACACACACAATCTTTTGCTTTTCCACTTTCTGGACTGGGGAGGAAATGGAGACGATCATGCTAGGTTTTCATTACTCCACAATGAAGGGTTTCTATAGTTCTGAATCCTGTACATCACTAATTGCGACAACTACTCATAAAATATGACTGAAGAATCCCTGCCATTATGAGCCACTTGCTGTGCTAATATTCAGATGAAGAGCCTTTTCGGTTCATACTTCATTGCAAAATTAGGGTCGATGCATGCATGTTGAATGTGTTCAAATTACTAGCTAATTTTTTTTTTCAGAGGAAAAAGGAAAGAACTCTGAGGCAAGTATAAAACTAGTAGCTATGGAAAGTGGAAAATCAGATGTCCGCTGGGCAAATTGACAGAGCTCATTAATCTTGGAAGTGGTGTGCTCCACTCTGTCCTTTCATGCACCTGCGTGAGCCTGAAGTCATTATAGGATGGTACTATTAATACCGAAGAGTGGGGAGAGGGTTATCTGCTCTTAGTGATTGCCAGCTGATTAGTGGACAACATTTTTCTTGTGGCATAATTGCCTTTGTGCTGTTATAGCCTCTCTGACCTGGGTTTAGGCCATCTCTCTGCTTCCAAGGCCCTGACAAGAGCAACACAGCCCCCCAAAGTATTGAACTGGAGCAGAGGCAGTGTCCCCAACAGTGGATGTCTAGTTAAATGTCTTTAAGTGATGTCTGTGGTAACAGCAATCATACTCCAGATCTTTCTCTTCCCTTTTTTGGAAAAGTGATAGAGTTTCACCTGGAAAAGTGAGTATTGGAGAAGGAATGTATGGGGTTCATGGTTCACATATTACCATCTTTCAGAACTGCAATGAACCGACCTACCAGAAACTGCATATGTAGGAGCTGCAAGGACCTTGCAGATAAATACAAAGTGACAAAGATTCTTATTAATTCAAATACCATTATGTTGGCCATGGGTTTCAGACTGCTGGGTACTGGTTTGAGCTTAAGCAGAGACTTAGAATAATTTAAAATAATGATCTTTGTCTTAGTATAAAAAGTATTGTATTATATGCCCTTGTACCCTTATAAGATGCAGATCAAAGAAAGAGGAAGTGGGGAAGCACTGGATTAAATCTATGAAGGTATCAGTTCATGGTATTATAGGTGAATGAGTAGTGTGGGCTCTCTGTCTAACACCAGCAGTGCCAAGAGGGCTTCTCCACAAGCAGTGTTTACATTTAGACACATAGAAATAAAACTATAACAACTCACTGCTTAAGTTTAAGGGTACTCTGCATTAAGTTGCTAATCTTAAAGAGATATTTTATTGCTATATGTGTGTCTGTGTACACATGTTTGTGGGTATACAAAGAAGAAGAGGGTGTTGGATAGTTTGGAGCTAGAGTTACAGGCCGTTGTGAGTTGCTCTACATGATGCTGGGAACCAACCTCCAGTCCTCTGAAATCACAGCCAGAACTCTTAATCGCTGAGCCATCTCACCATCCCCAAGGCTCCAAGTAAGATGATTAAGGAGTCTCTAAATTGAAGTCTATCTCCTCAGTATAGGAGATGCCAGCTGTCCTTGTATTGAGGCTGAAGGGCAAAGAAAATTCTCTCTCTCTCTCTCTCTCTCTCTCTCTCTCTCTCTCTCTCTCTCTCTCTCTGCCAAGCATTCATCACCAGGCAGGGTGAAGATTCTGAACCATGGAGGTGTCTCAGGTTTCTAGTGCTGTGAAGAAGTACCATGTCCATGGCAACTGGTACAAATGAAAACATTTAATGGAGGCTGGCTTGCAGTTTCAGAGGTTTAGTCAACTATTGTCATGGTGAGAAGTATGGCAGTAGGTAGGCAGACATGGTGCTGGAGAAGGAAGTGAGAGTACTACATCTTGGTCCACAGGCAGCAGGAGACTGTATGCCACAATGGGCCAAGCTTGTGCAAATAAGACCTCAAAGCCTGCCTCTATGGTGACACACTTCCTCCAACAAGGCCCCACCTACTCCAACAAAGCCACACCTCAACAGTGCCACTCCCTATGACCAAGTATTCAAACACATGAGTCTATGGCGGCCATTCCTATTCAAACCACCACAGGAGGGAAACAGTTATGATGTAGGAAACACAGCATCCATGTATCCCACTATGTACAAGAGGTGAAAAAAATGTGTCTGGTGGAAAATCTTTTGAGTGTGTGGCCAGAGGATCACGGTAAATTCTGAGTGCACTTTATCTTAATGTACATCCAGTAGAAGGTTAAGAACTTGAGAATCTGAAAGCTAAGCATCATGGGATACTGAGAAGACTTTGATCAAATGCCTGGTAAAGTCCACTCCATCTGTGGAGCATTGAAGTGAGTGGTGGGGTCGCTGAGGTGCAACTGTGACTGCTGAGATGTCCCTTGCTGTGATCATCATGAAAGTGGTTATTTGCTGCAATCGATCTTCAGCAATTCAGATGCAATTTATCTGTTTTAGAAATAATGCCTGAGACTGTGACATAAGCAAGTTTAAATCTATGATGGGTAGATTCTCACTCTTATTTGATGGAAATGGTCCAAAACTGTGCTAAGACTCCTTGTGTCCCTTGCAGAGAATCCAAGGCCCCTTTAGGATACCAACAAAGCTCTAATGTGCCATTTAGAAAACTGTACCAATATTTTAAATTACAATCACTATTAAAGATTATTTTTCTCTATGATTCCTGAGATTGTAGCTTATTATCACCCAAATGTGTTGCTTTTTAAAATTGTCTATGCCCAATAATTGCTGTTACTACTGAGTTTTTCTTCATTATTTTGTGTGTCTTTGAGATGGGGTCTTTGTGGCCTAGCATCACTCTAAGATTGCTGTATGCTGCAGATAACCTTGGATTTGGTATATTCTGCCTCCATATCCCATATGCCGGGGTGGCAGACATGCACCCACATGTTTAGTTTTAGGTGTACTGTGAGCTGAACCCAGGGATCTGTGCATTCTAGAGAAGCAGTCCTCCAATGAGCTGCACCACCAGTTCCTTCCCTCCCATCTGTTCTTCAGTGACCATCATTCTAGCATCCAGACCAGTTCTCTCCTTCCATCTGTTTTCCAGTGAACATCATTCTAGCATCCAGACCAGTTCCCTCCCATCTGTTTTTTGCTGACCATCTAATTTTAGCACCCAGATTGTTTGCCTATGTCCAAACTTTGACTCATATCCATAAACCAATGGAATAGGGTTTCATTTATTTTCATTTAATAAGTCATTAAAAATGATGTAAGTGAAATCATTCTCTATGTTCTTTCCTCCCAATTCATCAATTAAAATGAAAGCTAGGAAAAGAAGCACACTTAAAAAAAACAAACAAAGTACCAGCTATAACTGAATCTTACACATTTCGACAACGTGGGATAGAGAGGATATTGAGTTCAGTGCCCATGAATATAACCTTGAAGCTGGAGCAATACTTATCATTTCTTTGAAAGTTGATACCTCTGTATTGAAATCACTTTTTTTTCCTAAGGAACTTTCCATCAGATCTAGGTCTTGAGTGCTCAAGGTAGAAAGCCGGAAATCGTACCGAAGTGAGATGATGTGTCAACAAATAGGGCAAGGGTGGGTAGCACAGCGATTAATAATTGGGATGCTATGATGAGTGATGGTTCCAAACATTTACATTTCATTGTCCAGTGAGCAAGCTATATCTAAAGTCTTCTTATGGCTAGTGTGTTCTTAAAGCATTGTAGAAAGTGTTATTTTATTTTAAAAAAATGCATTCAAAGGAAGCTACAATTTCATTTGCTCATCTCTTTGCCATCCCATAGGTAGTGACATACTTGTGACAAGAATGTGTAAGACACTTGTGCTATAGAAAGTCCTGGCTGCCTTGACTTGATCCTCTCCTTCTCATAGCATTCTTTCTCAAATAGCCAGATGCACTGAGGGCAGGAGAGTAATAACTAGGGAAGATCTTGCTTGGGGTTTACACACATAAATGACAAAATAGAAGAGAGAGAGAGAGAGAGAGAGAGAGAGAGAGAGAGAGAGAGAGAGAGAGAGACAGAGAGACAGAGAGAGACAGAGACAGAGAGAGAGAGAGAGACACACACAGAGAGAGAAACACACTCAAGAGGCAAAAGGAAAAATACATGGCAGGAACAATTAAATAGGGCAAGGCAAACAATTTCCACCTTGAAATGTAGCCACTTGATCTCTGTTTGAAAGAGTTCAAAGAAAATGTGCTAGCCTTCAAAGAAAGAAGCAATAAAGAACAAGAAGAGAAGAAAGAAAGCTTGTAGTTATCAGAAAAGAAGTGAACGAGGAGATGAAATCATCACAGTTGAAAGTCATAAAGAAGAGAAAATGAGTCAACACTATTGACAACAATCTCTCTAGTAGCCAAAGAAATTGTATAAGAGATGGACAGAAAATGGAAATAGTAACAGATGGGTTTTCAATTAAGCAGGTTTCACTCTGTTGTCAAAAAATGATTATTATAAATCTACGCACACAGTAAGGTATTATGGGGGCCAACAAGATGGCTCAATGCATAACCCTACCTGTGGCCAAGCCTGACAACCCAAGTTCAATTCCTCAAGACCCATCAGATACCGGGAGAGAACCAACTCCTGCAAGTTGTCTTCCATCTATCACATTGTACCGGGCATGCATGCACTTCCCCCCAAAATAAATAAAATGTAAAAAAATTAAACACATTCTAGAGAACTTCATCGGTAAAGAATCTTTTTTTTTGTAACAGAAAGAAAAACTTAAAACATAAAACAAATAATGTTTGCTGCCCTCAGTGTCTTCATAGCAACATTGCTACCTAAATGGTTTGGTTGCTATCTGCAAAATCATGAAGCAAATAAAATGTAGACAAGGAATAACATAGCAAACCATCATACTCTTCAAGCTTAGAGTTTAAAACATTCATCATAGACAGGGACCCAGAAAAACCACCACTCAAGTCTGTTTTGGAAATACATCACTCCAGTCAACGGAAAGATAAGTCTTTTTTTAATCCATGAAGAAAGCTGAGGTAAAAAGATCAGTGTTGAACACTGAGCCACAGAAATGATATCTGGAAACATCACTCAGGTACAGAACAGACTGTAAATGCCAATTTTGCTGTAGTGAAATAAATAATACAAAAAGTGAAATTTAGAGAATGGAATGGGGATATTCTGGTTTCTCCATTATACAAAACAAAATACATTCCATCTAAATCAGAAACACCATTTAAAACCTGACTTCAACACTCAACTTTTTTTCCCCACAATCTTTTAAAAGTATTGGATAAGGGCTTGCAAGATAGCTCCGTAGGTAAAGGAACTTGCTGCTAGATAATGCAAGCCTGAATTCTTGGTTCTGATCCACAGAACCTCCATATAGGTGAAAGTAAAGAACCGATTTAATAAAGTTGTCTTCTGTTCTGCATATGTGTGCTGTGACATACTTGTCAAGACACACCACACATAGTGGTGTGCACACACACAAATAGTAAAATAAAACTTTGAAGTATTTGATGGACTATCTTATTGCCACTATTATTGCAGTTCCAGGTGATGAACCCAAGGCCTCACACATACTCGACAAGTTCTCTAACACTGAACTACATCCCTAACTCTTAATGAGTTCATTTTTACCTATACTGCCTATAAAGAAATCTAGGCACTTTCATTTTTGTTTCAATCTGAACATTCAATTTTAATTTAAAGGCAGAGGTGACTGTGATTGCCTTAGATTTGCTCGCATAGCCCGGACCATCTCCTATAATAAGGTCCATAACCAGAATCATAGCTATCTCCAATGTCTCTTTGACAGGAGAAGATGCACAGCCTCGGGGATCTGTACAGAGCCATCTTCTGTCATTATTCTGCCAACCACACTATCCATTTGTCCATCTTAGTATGTCTCAAGAGTTTTGAGGATCATTACTATTAAATGGTGGATATCAAGTGAATTCCAACATAATTTAAATTATTTTCTACATTGTTTAAGATGTTATTTTGCATAATGAGTGTGAATTATTTCCACACAAAGTAGGATTAGACTATTCTTTGTATACACCTGAGGAGACACTTGGTCATCTTAGTACAGGAGCAGGGGTTGGTGGTTCCCAATGCATGATGTACCTGGATGTTTTCAACTGTGAGACCACAAGAAAGGTATGAATAGTGGCGTATGCTGCTGTCACCTAAGTCCATAAATCACAACACTGAAGAATTTTAAAAATGGAACTTCTCTCTGTTTTTCTTCTTTGGCAAAGAGCTTGAGCTTGCTTGCTCTGTAGGAATAAAACATTTGATCTTTAAGGCTTTTGGCGGAAAGATTTATCGTAATATGAAGTCACCTGGGTTCATGTAAGAAACATGACAAAGGGGATTTGCTGAAACAAAAATACTTGTGTTTGGAGCCAACAGCATGGTTCAGCAGGTAAGCACACTTGCCATGCAAGCCCGATGACCTGAATTTGATCCCTGGAACCTGTGTAGAGGCAGTTGTTCAGTCCTTAAGACTGGATGTCTCAGTAGTCTCATTCTGGTGCTGGAGTCTCAGGGAGTCCTAGAGAGCTGCCCATCTTCAGTCTATGCTGTAATACAAAGAGTAGCTGGCCATGGTGTTGTGTATTCTCAGTCCATTGCTGTGGAGGCAAAGAACAGGCAGATCGCTGGGACTTGCTGGCTGGCCAGCTTAGCTTAATCAATAGGCCCCAGGTCTAAGAAAGAGACCTTTCCTCAGAAAATCGAAGTGGATGGGTGGGTGGTTCCTTTGGAGTGAATGACACATGAGATTTACCATTGGCCTCTACATAGCAACACACATATGGACACACAGAGACATGAAGAGCATCACCACACATGAACACACTGTATGTAGTGCACGCCTACACATGAACGTGCATAATACATGACACACACAATGCTGTTTTTTTTTGCATATTTATTCTATATCATTTTGTGACAGAGGACTCAGGTCTTTCTCTATATTAAGTCTCATCAGATCATAAACTGATCATTTAACTTCTCCCATTCAAATCTGTATGGTCTTGTTTCTTTCCCTTTCCTAATCACTGTTCCTAAGACTCTCAGCACCACATTAAATAAGAGTTATAAAACCAGACGTGTTTGTCTCTTCCCTTACATTAAAGGGACTGGTTTTATTCATTCCTGCTCAATGAGACACTGACTACATGTTTTTATATATAGCCATTAGTATTTTGAAGTATATTTTTTAAAACCTCATTTGTTGACAGATTTTAGTTTTAGCTCGAAAGGACCAGTCTTATCAAAGGTTTATTCTATGTCTATTAAAGATCATATAACCTTTCATTACATCCACATGTTATATCATGTATATTGCTTTGAATATATGCTAACCCCCTTGGAATAAACACAACTTGATCACAGTATACTGTATTTTGGCACTTTGCTGGATTCAGTGTGCTGGTATGTTATTTGACAAGGCATTTCCTGTGGAGACAACACCCATGTCTACTCATAGCAGATGGGATCCACAACAAATGAAAGTACACATGCCACCAAAGTCCAAGTTGGTGAACCATTAAGTTTTATTGGGGTTACTTATAGGAATATGTATAAGTGGTTACTTATGGACACATAAATAACTCAAAGACAGCTGCATTATCAAAGCCTACTCCAGCACGGGTGACAACTCACACAAGCTGGAATCCTAGAACACATCACAAGCCTGCAGGCAGCTCAACTGGTTGGAAAGTGTCCTTTCCAAGTGACTCAGTTGCTCTAAACCTCTTCCAGGCAGCTGGGCTGGTTGCAGAGTCTTCTTTTCAGCTTGGCTGCAAAGAATTTGGCTAAATTCCTCTTATTCAAGTTTTTTAAGTAGTCAAAGAATTGGGATTAGCCTTTTGTCAGAGGTTCTTGGAAAACAGCAGCAAAATGATCAGATGCTGGACCTTTGGGAAGTAGTTCAAACTCATTTCCTCCTTATTGCTGTTTAGA
Source organism: Cricetulus griseus (assembly GCF_003668045.3). Taxonomy (NCBI): domain Eukaryota; kingdom Metazoa; phylum Chordata; class Mammalia; order Rodentia; family Cricetidae; genus Cricetulus; species Cricetulus griseus. Next base: position 15,952,097 of record NW_023276806.1, on the reverse strand, counting down.
GTGTGCATTTATTTCCTGCTATATCTGTATACAAGGTGTATGAGCACGAATTGTCTTTCTTCTTCCAGGATCTGTATATTTCCTTGGGAGTTTGGTATGAAGCTTTGCTTCATTGTGGTTATCAGCTGTGTAGCTCCTTCCCCATGTCCAGTTTTACATTACTGGTTAGTCTAAACTAAAGTTTGCCCTTTTAAAATATGACAGCCTTGTTTCACTGATCTTTTGTACTGGTTTCCTCTTTTTTCTTTCCCCTTTTTTAGTTTTAGTTTTACTTACATCTCTTAAATTTATTATCATTTACTAATTCTGGGCATTTTTGTTACTGATTTTCTAAGTCTTTAACATATCATTAGGTCATTTGTTTATTGACTTAAAATTGTTTGTTTGTTTGTTTGAGTCAGGGTTTATCTGCAGCCCTAGCTAGCTTGAAGCCCCGATATAGCTCAGGCTGGCCTCAAACTCATAGCAATTTCCCTGCTTCTGCTTCCTGGGTGTGAGGATTACAGAGGCAAGCTTTTGGGCCCAGCCAGTTCATGTTGGGTTGTTTATTTGAGATATTTCTGCTGGTTTTTCACATGTTTCTTTTAAATATATATTTATGTGTGTATGTACATATGTATGTATGTATGTATGCATGTATGTATGTATGTATGTATGTACGTACATATGTATGTATTATGCATGTATGTTCTCAGCGTGTGCCACATGTGTCATGATAGCTGTCTCTGTAGTTACAGGCAGTTGTGAGCTGCCTAATGTGGATGCTGGGAACTGCTCTGAGGCCCTCTGGAAGAACAGCAAATGTTCTTCATTTCTAAGCCATCTCTCTACCTCACCTCTTCTTTCCATTTGTTGATATAAAATTCCCTTTCAGTACTGCTTTAGAAATACCCCATATATTTTTGGTATATTTTAGTTCACTGTCACATTCATTGTTTCTAGAAATTGTTTTATTAACCCTTTGGTCTCACTCTTTATGTTTGTCATAATGTGAACATCTGTTCACTTAATTGTATCCCAGAAATCTAGAGGCATTTCCTTCCTTCTTTTTTTCTATGACTGCATTAATTCAAAGTATATGTCCTTACACTTAAGAACATTCTATTTTCTTGCTTCAGTCTGCTGTAGGTGCTCTCTATTATAATTTTTATTTCATTGATTATAATATTCAGTGCCAAGGCCCCCAATTTCTTGTTCTTATTGTGAATTGTTTTCTCCCTCTTTTTTATTGTCTATCTGTATTATCTTGCATACCCTTGAACATCCTTGTGATGATTATTTGGTAGTTTTTCATTCATTTTATTCTATTTTCCAAGCTGCTCTTTTCTTTGAGGAGTGTCACATGAGCTTTCCTGCATTTGTGTCCCTAAACTGATGTCTTATATCTGAGGTAACAGTTGCCCCTTCCAATTTTATGTGCCAGTTGCTATAGGAAATAGTCTCTATTCACTTAAATAGGACATAGAGCATTCATTGGGTAGTTATTGTGCTTTTGGTTACAAGCAAGCACAAAGTATAATCTCTGTAATTTTTTTTATAATTTCTTTTGCAGTTCCACTGATGTCAGCAGTGTGAATTAGTTGCATAGACTGTATGGTTCATGACAATAATGTTGTAGATTTTATAGAAGATGTCTATACCAGTGAACTCCAGAGTCAAGCATGTATGACACCAGGGCTTGTGAGAGCAGTATTCAATCACAGTGCCATGTTGTGTGGAGAGGATTGTTCCCCGGTCCTTCATGGCAAACTCCCTGACACCAGAAACCATTTTTCAAGGTTTTAGGTTGAACCTGAGTGGCATTAGGATCTTTTCCACCAGCCGTTATAGTCCCATGTCAAGGCCTTCTTTCATTCTTGTTGGGGTGCTGACTTACTTTTCTCTAGTTTTGTCTTAAATTATATTTACTCCATAAATGGTCATGCCAATTTTAAGAGCTGTGAATGTATTTTCTTGATGAAGACTTTGGACCAGTGGGTGCAAAGTGGGAATCAATGCAGTATTAATGAAAGTCAGTGTTTTTGATACTGACATGTGAATTCCTACTGCAATTTAAATTAGTATTTTTGTATGAGAAAGGAAAATAGGTCAAATACAATGATGACTATAGAGCCCACATAACTCTTCAAGTTCAGGATGAACAAGAACTGTTGTAGGTGAGGTCTGAGGCCTGGAAAGTATCCCTGTCGATGGTAGCTGTGAGAGCTGTGCTTGGAGATGCCAGGAGAAATGGAACACCTTTCTCTTGTTCCCCCAAATAGAACAGAAGTGTCAGCTGTCAAACTATATTTTTAAATGCTTGGTGGATGTTGAGTGGGCCAGCATTGTACTGAGGATATGAACTTCTTTTCTAGCTTTAGGGTAGGGAAAGCAGAGTTGTTTTGTAAGGGGCTGTATAATGATAATACTTTAATTTTCTTGTTGATCATTTATTGGGCAAGCAATTTGAATCTAAGTTTGTTCTGTTCACCCTCTTTAAAATGTGCTAAAATTACTGACTTCCCCGAGAAAGGCATTGCAATTAAATAGTGGTGGCTTCAATAGATGTCCAGATGAAAATGTAACATATCTTCACTGCCATCCATGTGGCTTTATGAACACTTATGATTGTTTTTCTCTCTCAATTTTTGTGATTTTTAGTATTTTGTAGGTTTATAACATTAAGGGAAGGAGTATCAACTTTGTGGCTTAATGCAGAACAATTCTTTAAAAAATTAGGTATTAAACTTACTGTAAAATGGCACGAATTAGATGATAGGCCTGAATAAATGCTGGATTGTAGAACTGCTCACACAGAGTGCACATTAACCTACGCTCATTCTTCTCTGCTCACAAATTCTGAACTTTTTAGTATGCACTGAAATATGAATCCTCTTAGGATGTTCTAGCTGGTTAATTGATGATTTTCCTGAGTATTGTTCTTAGTGCAAATTTTAATCTTTTGATGGGAATGGGCATAAATATTCTTTCAGATTTGTGTGATTTCTCTTTATTAAATAACAATAAATCTTGCTTTAATTAAATTACAGTTTTTAAACTCTAAAACTTTTCTGAATTTGGAAACTGTTCTAATTCTTAATTCTTATAGTTGTCATGGATACAAAGACTCTCAAGAGGGAAAATTCAAATGATTCAAGGAAACTTTGACATTTCTGGAAAGTCATCCTATACCTTTTCAGTTGACTCTAGGAGTAGACCTTATTAGGAATACAGTGTGTGATTTTAAGGTTTGAATTCTATCACCCATTCCTGATCTGCCCCCAATGACATGTGGGCCATGACATGATGGCAATAACTAAAAGGGAAATGAAATGTGATTTTTATTAATAGCTAGAATGTGCTCATTACCTTCAAGCACAAGCCTTCATTGGCAGATGAAGCTTCTGCAACAGTTAGGTCTAGCAACCTAGGGAGATAATCCCCTCTAGAATCTAGAATGTTTAGAAAAGGGGTCAAGACCTTCCTGTATCATGTAGAGTTCTTCAGGAAGTAGCCTCTAGGTCAAAGTGGTATAGTGTATAGAACAGTTAGTGATAGGTGTCCATGTAATCCACAAGTTAAAGCAGGAGGGGCAGGGAAATAGGAGGAGAGAGGAGAAGTCACACAATGATATATGCACAGTAACAGCCTTGGTTAACAGCACAGAGAGTTCTGTACCTGGAATGGACCTTTAGAGTTTTCCTGAGTTGAGACAATATTGCCAGAATTTTCTGTTCCTGAGTTAACCTTTCACTGAGCATGAGGTATCCTACAAAATTAGAAATTAAGGATGGTTCTCTATAAACAAGAGAGTTCCCAGATAAGCTAGCATTGAAGGCCATTTGCTAATGACAATCCTCAAAGTTAGATTCCTTTATTGAGGGATGTCTGAGTAGTGAATTATGCTCCTAAAAGAGTCCACATGGACACAGTGAGCTCCATTGCTTCCTGGAGTTTGTATTTGTAACCTGGAGGACAGATCCAAGAGATCTCCTATTGTCTGGGCAAAGGAAAGCAGAGAAGGCACAGAGCTTGATCATGCCCCTTAGCATGAATGTGAGCACTCTTAGGAAGTGGGACTGGCTCCGGACCCCAATAAGTAAGTAATGAGATTAGCCCTAGTTGTACCCAATAAAAGAACTCTTACAGAATGAACAGATGGTCACATGTGTTTAGTCTCCTGTGTTTTGTCCTAGAAACTGAGACAGCATGATGAGAGGAGAAAAGAAAGCACCCTGGTAGCTCTGCCCAATCCCTGTTCCATTCATAAAACTTTCCCATGAACCCGGCCTTACTAAATCTGAAAACCAGCGATTTTTAAATTTAAAATGATTTTTTATACAAATTATTTATAAATTGTCCCTGATACACTATGTTAGAGAATGTCTGCATCTCAGTGGGTGATACCAACCTTTAGTCATTCAAGTCACAATTACAGTGGACCTTTGGGTAGGGCTTATTATAGACATTATTGCTGCTTTTATTTTGCTTCCTCACTTGAATGAATTTTTATGCCTTCTAGCTTGTGAGTATTTCCTAAATCTGGTGTTATTAAAAATATGGAATGAAAGTGTGGGGTAATGAATATAGGCAGTGATGACAGACTCCATGGGCTGCCCTCTCTCTTCTCCCTTCACTTCTTCTTTCTTTTCTTTTTTTCAGACAGCAGTTGTCATTTGCCTTTGTTTTTTGCAGAGATTATTAAGTTTCCATTTAAGCAGACTCGGAACTAATGGAAATGACACTGAAAATATATTAAAGCTGTCTTTAAACACATCCACCAAACATAGCCTTCAGATACTATTCCCAAGGGTTTGGTTTACATGTCTTCAGGACAAATCAGGGCTATTGAATTTTTTTAAAGAATTATTATACAACTGGAGTTTTTAAATATGGCAGAGTTCTGATAATTATCTGTACCATTTCAATAACTATGAAATACTTCATGCTATTGGAATTCTCAGAAATCAATGTAGCTATAATTGCCATACTGCTTATATTCAGAGATGCCATGCACACACACACACACACACACACACACACACACACATGTGTGTGTGTGTGTGTGTGTGTGTGTGTGTGTGTGTGTGTGTGTGTGTATGTATGTGTGTATATGGACAGATATGTATATATATACACATATACACACATATATACATACATATATACATTCACACACACACACACACACACACACACACACACACACACACACACACGTCCTTTATATCATCATTGTTGAAGATTTGTGACTTAGTCACGGTGTCCTTTTCTGTCACATTGAATCAAATGTTCATTTTGAGTGAGTGTGAGGACAACCACAGAGCTGGTCATTAGTAGATTAGTCGTCACTACAAAGCCCTGTATTAGGGATGAGCTCGTTTTTACTTGCAGGAAGAGAGTTCCTCTTGGAGAGCAATTACATCTGATTGACATGTTTTCATGTGCCTCCAGCCTTGGTGTGCTTTTTTTTTTTTTCTCCCTGGCACACTAAACAGGCCTAGATCAAGGACTGTTATTTTACTTTTTTTTGCTCTTGTTGTTTCACTGCTATTAACTAAAATCAGGATACCAGAGACACCAGAGAAAAACTTAGAAACCCTGTAAAGTGTGACTTAAAAGAAATGATAAAATATGTATAAAGAGTTGTGCCTTTTGTTGTGGTAGGTCGCTAGGCTGGTTCTGGAGCAGAACTGCTGAAAGTCGATTGAAAGGCAAGAAAATGACAGACTTGGACATGCTAATAAAGGAAGCAATTTGTATTTTCTGTGCAAATGCAGCTACTGCCTCATTCCTCTAAAGGATTCATAGTGTGATGTTACTAGAAGAGAAAAGCTGGACTGGAGACTTACGTTCCTCTTTCCTTCTAAATTGCATATAATTTCTAACAAGGCACTTAACTTTTATGCATCTTTTAACACAGAGAAAAGGAAAAAGGTGATGTCTACAGATTCTTTAACTCAAACACTTAATAGGGCACAGACGTAGAATAAAATGTGAATGATACCTTCTAAAGACCATAAAGTCAAACCCACTACACCAGATCCTGACCAACGGAAGCAGAAACCCCATTTCCATCCTGCATCTTTCTCAGACTACAAGCTTTTCAGAACCTGAGAAATATCTTACTAGTGTTCCTAAGCTTATCAATGGCTCCTTACCACCCTACAATAGAAGCTCTCAGAAATATTTACAGTGAATGACTGGGGACTGAAGAGATGGTTCAGCAGTTAGGAGTACTTTCCACTCTTCCCGAAAATGAGTTCAGTTTCAGCAAATCTGGCATTCTCTTCTTACACTCCCACACATATACAGATACATAGAAGCTAACTGAGATAAAGAAATGAATGTTTGAATAATGCCTATTATGAATTATGCCTTGTTATGATCATCCATTGCCTCTACTTGATTATTATGTCTAAGAGTAACTCATCACCCTTAATAAACACTTAATATGTGACTTCTATTTCCTGTTGCTCCTGATGATCCGGGCTGGATATACCATGGCTGCTCAGTTCTAGGTCATCTTTTCAGGGCAATCTCTAGAGCAGAAGATGGCTGGTGAAAGGAAGGAACATTTCCTGGCTTTCTGATTGTTTGCTCACTCTGCCTTCTCTCTTCCTTTCATTCTCTACATTTTATGTCGAGGATTACAATGGGTGAAGATATCTGAAATCACTTCAGTCTCTTTAAGATAGTCTCTTAAAAGAAAGTATTTATACTGTACCTTGTATGACATGCTATATGTCGGTAGTGAACAGAGTCTGGAGACCACATCAGAAAAAGCAAGCATTGGTTGAAGGTACCATAAGGCACCTCTTCTGCATCTTCTATTCTCTGGAGAACTTTCAGTCTCCTGAGGGAGGTAGACCAGTAGACACAGGGCTTTGGATATTCTAACCCTCACAGAACAGAGAGCACCAGGAGTTCATCTTCAGAGCATCACAGATAGCAGCAGCAAATCACACACTCTTGCTTCTTATCTGGACAATGACTATTTTCTTTTTCTCAGCCCAAACTGAAACCATTAGCCATGATAACCAGGACAATCCCTGTGATAGAGCCCTGGCTTTCATGATAGAACAAATGATCTCTGCAGGTGCTTTATGAGAACAATATACTCAATCTGATTATAGGTAGGTGCAGTTATCGTCAGAGCTCCAGCTATAACAGGAGTTTGTTTTGGGATTCTTTGTTATTATGTCTCTGCAGGGTTAATTGAAGAAGACTGACTCCTTTATCTGTTGCTTAGATTGGCTTGCAGAGTGATTAGCAGGTAGCCAGGCTGATTAAAGTTTCAGTGTTTTTGCCGCTCCTTTAGGGAGAGCAGATTGTTGCAGCCTGGCTCTGAGCACCAGGAAATTGTGATGAGTTGTTTTTCTTCTAAATTATCTTTACAAATTTTACCCTACTTTGAGTTTCTGTCTCATAGAAAACTCAGAATTCTGTAGTTGTGGTGGCATTTTACAACAACATAACTCTCATCTCACATTAGCAAACTTGTATCAGATGACTACTGTATGCACAAGTACTTAGAAAGGCAAAAATTGTATAGGATGTTAAGGCATGCCTCACTTTGTGGAAAGATATGTGCATTTTCTCCAGGAGCTCTGGGTCTTATGGAGAGTTAAGCAAGCTCTATTAACGGTGCTAATCAGAAATATGAACATATGAAGAAGGGTCATGACTGTAGGGAGACACCCTAGCCCTGCCCCAGGTAACCCGGACAGGTGTGTCAAGATACGCCGGTGAGGACAGGGTGAGGGGAAGTCTGAGAAGATGTAGAAGGAGGTTCAAAAGGAGCGGGGCTCACGTGGAAAGCCCCTTCTCTCTGGCCACGCTAGCTTGCTACCTGTGGGCTCTCTCTGACTTGTGTTTTGGATTGGTATTTACCTGAATAAAGAAGTCTTAGCCTCACGGACTATAGTTCATCTTTGAGGGCACTCGGCAACCAATCAACACATGACTCAGGAACCAAGTGCTGTGTTGAAGGAGAGGGTAAGCATCATGAAAGTTGAACTGTCCTTGTCATCACTGTCTGACAGAGAGCAGGATCTCAACAGGTACATGGACTTTTGTAGTTAATTCTGCCCAGGGTTTTATAGTGGAGTAACCTTTGAACCATCCTTCACATGGTAAGATTTTCTTCCTCAAGAATAGACACCATTTCCCGAGGAAGCAGCATGGGAACAAAAGCACGGCTGTGCTTGGGTCGCCAGGGTAACCAGGGTGTAGGAGGGCTACTTTATGATTGCTCAGGGTATGGAGAGATGCTGAGCCAGATGGTCTGGTCTTAGAATAATCAGTGACCAGACACTGCCTTCAGGGCTTCCTGTTTAAGGTTTTATGCCCCAAAGATTCCATGGCACAGATAAAAAGCAAACAAAACAAAAAGCTTACCCATTTAGGTGTATTCACATTGAATCTCCCCCTTTAATGTTCTGCTCATGTCAATGAACAATTGTCAACCTGAAATTCACTGGAATTCATTGCTTTGTCAGCATTTTATTGAACAAGTTGGTCAGTATTTTTACAATCTAAAGTTGTGGTTTCTCCTAAAAAGAGCCATAAACTAGATAATACTGGGTTCATGCACAAGCATAAGAAAATTCTGCAAGTAGGCCCCAGACCCCACCTGGCTAACATGGCCCCTTGGATACACACTTAATTGCTGTATTCCTTAGGCCTGTCTGCTTCTGCTTATCCCATCATGGTCCTGTGGCACTGACACTGATCTCAGGAATGACCTCTGAGTGCTTGCTTATCCTAATGACTGTATGTCAACGTGTATGAAATCTCTGAAACAGACATATTAACCTTTGAACTGATGCGTTTCCTGCTAACATCCTAAGTCTGCCATCTTTTCATCTGTTTTGTTTTTCAATAGGTTTTCCTTTTTAGCTCTTATGCAGTTCAATTTGTATTTTGACTTCATTATAGCTTTGATTTTCTTCCTCCCTTTTTGCCTGTCCAACTTTCCTGTCTTCCCCCTTTCCATTTCTTTTAAAAAAATATTCTAGGGCTGAAGAGATGACTCAGCTGTGAAAGGCTAGGCTCACAACCAATTTTTTCCCCTAAATTATAACTATCTTCCCTTTATCTTCTCTTTCCAATTCCTTTTCTCTTCTAGTTTTGCTTTTCAAATTTTTTTCTCTAAAGTTTAGAGAGTTCTTTGGGGGCATAAACTATATTCTTCTTGTAGATTAACACCAATTGTAATTGTTTAAAGTCTTTTACTACATGACATTATTGGTATTTATTTTTTAGCACTTCAGTTAGACGAACAAGCACTGTCTGATGCTAATAACACCCTGGACTTCCTTGAACCCTCTGTTTCTTTTCTGCAGTAGATCTTGGAATGTAGGATGCATGTTCCTTGCCAGCTCAGAGGAACCCTTAAGCTTACTGAAAACCTAGTAAAAAACAAAAATCAGATGAAAAGATGGCAGACTTAGGGGGATGTAAGTAGGGACATATCAGTTCATAGGTTAATATGTCTGTTTCACAGAGATATCACATACATTGACATACAGTCACTAAGATAAGCAAGAGCTCAGAGGCCATTGCCTAGTGAACCCATGATAACACCTACTTCCTGAGCTATGGGCACAGATGTAGTTTGTATCATCTCTACTTTCAATCTTGTGTGTTAATTTCCATCCACTTTAGTTCACATAAAGTCTTCTGTCCATTGATATTTGACACTGGTTAGTCTGCATCAGATCTCACTTAAAACTCACATGAAAACTTGACCTTTTCCTTGGACTAATCTTACTTTGTATATGCCCTGTCAGTATTTTGACTCTGGTCTTTGTGTGCCATAGTTTTTATAAGTTATTTTTGAATGAATTTTTGCAGTGTTTTCATATAGTTGCGTTGGAACTATTCAAGAAAGACAGTGCATCAGTTCTGTCCTTTGCTCTTTGAAAATAGATTACTCGAGAGTTTCAGAATCTTTCCAAATACCCAGTTGCAATGAACTAATTTATTCCATTTATACTACCCAGGTATTTCCAAGCTAACAGTTTTAGCACATGTGCACCAATGCAATCCAATCAGATCTTTATTGTGCCATTAGCCTATAACATTCTAGTTCTTATGATTAATGTGCAGGCCTAGACCTCATAAAACTCTGTTTTAATTCATCTTAAGACACCTTCCCTAACAAGCACACCATAGACCTAAAGAGACGTCTCCTAATAAGCATATGCATTTAGATGCCATCTTCATTCTTAAAACTGCAATGAGCAAGCAGTTAATTAACTTATTATAATGCCATAAATCCCAGCTCTAGCCATGACCAGATCCTCCCCCACCTTTACCAAGAGCGTTTTCATTTATGATGAATTATCCGCTGGGTTCTTGAGGCAGACTTGGGTGACCATGCAGAACTCAGGGTCAGACACAATAACGCAATCCACATTGCTCAGTAATGACAAGCCTTCCACTCCCACCACTTGCCTTCCTCTGCTTGGGCGCCTTCATGCCTCAGTGAGATCAGCAGACTCTGATGGCAAAATGAGGGCGTTTCTCCCCTCCAGACTTTAGTTCCCTGTAAAGTAACATGTAGGATGATTTGTATGTAGTAGGTGACCTGGGATGGATTGCTATTTTCTCTGGTAATTAAACTGATACTTTGAATGCAAACTGAGGTCTGGAACATTTTTTTTTTTTAATTTTTGAGATGCTTTTCACATAAAATATATACAATTAGAAGTTGCCCCTGGTGCTACTCAAGTTTTTAATTTTCTTCTTAACCTTCCTTTATACAGTTTTATGCATGTACTCTTGTTAAGTAATAGCTACCATCAGAATTTTGAATCTTCATGGATGGTTTTTCCTTAGCATTCTGTTGGTAAAATTGTCTCAAATTTTCTAACATATGATTTATTAGGCACAATTTCAGAAACCCAAATCTTTAAGAATATTTTGATGTGAATCAGTGTTCCATTTATTTTCTCTTGCCAGGCCAAACACCATGACCAAAATCAACTTAGAGGAAAGAAAGGGCTTCTTTCAGCATATAAGTCAGAGGCCATTCTTGAGGGATGTCAGGCAGGAACACAAGCCAGAACTTAAAGCAGAAACCATGGAGGCATAGTGATTGCTGGTTCATGCAGATTCATGCTTAGCAAGCTTTCTAATACAGCTCTGAACACCTGCTGACGGAGTGGTGCCACCCACAATGGGATGACCACCCTGCCCCCATCAATAGATAACCAGCATTATCCCCACGGGCTAATCTGTAAAAACAATTTCTCCATGGAGACTCCATTCTCAGATGAATGTAGGCGATGTTAGGTTGGCTATTAAAGGGTGGTTAAGTTGTGCCCTTCTTTTTAAAAAGATGCATTGGACTCTTGTGTCCAGTACCCCAGACTGTGTTCTCAGCTGGAGGCAGGGTGATTGAGTTGCAGTTAGTGAGGATGAGGCTGTGATACAGTCGAGGGCTACTCAACACCTCCAGTTGCTGGCACTTGACTCTGAACAAGTCACTGCACTTCTCCATGCACAAAATAAGTGCCGTTTATGCTTTGAAGTGATAAGATGATGTTTGAATGCATCTTAATGCCACTCTTTGATTTCATCCACCACTCCATTTTCAGGGCTCTCATTAAGTCAAATATGAGAAAGAAGGTAAATTGATTTCCTACCTCAAATCCTCGTCTACATAAAATAGCACTTATTTAGGATTTTAACAAGCTACATTATAAATACATGTGATCTAGTTTACATATCAGAATAGTCATATGAGTGAGGCAGATTTGATTATTATCTTCTTAGTAAAGATGGGTAACTGAGGCTGTCGGTGACAAGAGGCCAGCTAATTGGCTCATTCAAGGTCAGAGCATTATCTGATTCCCGGGAGTCAAATGCTTGAGTTCTAAGCCCAGGCTTTCCAATCCACTCCACCCAGGGTCATAAGATGCTGCAAGGAGAGGGCTTGGCAAGCCCATTACCTTTCAGAATTAAATGGAAGCAACTTCACAGTAGTCACGCTCAGGATTTCCGTGACCAAGAGTTTAATACATTACACCAGGATCATTATTATTGAGTTCTTTATTTAATTAATTTTTTTCAATTTGGCAAGTAAACCCACCCATAAAATTGTTTTAAAACCATACTACTGCTTTTACTCACTAAAACAATAAATAAATACACATTGTAGAAAAGTAGATTATGTGAATGTATGTGCATTGGACTAGTAAAGATTTTCTGAACTTTCCCTGAAAACCCAGACTACGTAGAAATAGCCATCAGTAACATTTTGATACTTCTTTCCAGTCACTTTTATGCATACATCACCTACAACAAAGCAGCACATTGTGGTCTGTATATTTTCTAAACTTCTTTCCTCATGTAATATATTGTGGATTTTTTCCTGCATCAATAAATAAGGATCTTCACTTTCTTAGTGGCTACATTTTATGTACAGCCCACAATTCATTTAACTTTGCCCCACACTTGGTCATTTATATTAATTAGAAAATTTAACATTTCTATAAATTTTAATACAAACATTCCAAATAAATGTCTTCACACACTTTTCTGTTGAATCCTAAGGAGAAATGTTAGGACAATAAAAGTTTTTAATGTGTCTTCTGCCCAACTCACTTTCTTATAAATGAAGTCCAAGTTTCTTGGCAAGCCTACAAGATCTTTCAGCACCTTCCCGTAGACTATTTTTCTTCTAGATTTACATCACTACCACAAAACTTCATTGCCCTAGCTCACTTTTTTTCCAAAACATAATCTCCTTTCAAATCTTTCTACTGTTTCCTGTTATTCTTTCTATATTTAGGATGTTTGCCTCGGCATTTTGCTATTTTATTGAATTTCTAATTATTCTCGAGTGCCCAGTTTTCATATCAGTCCTTCTCTTCTTCCCTATATCTGTCATTTTCAAATCTCTCATGAGCAGAATTATTTTCTCCTCTGAATCTCTCTACCTTAGCTAATGTTTAGGTCACAGTGTCTCTTGAAGATCTTCCCCTGTCTTGACAATCATCACTCCTCAATAAGCATGTGCAGAGTGCCAGGCTGTGTACTCTGCTACCAGGACAGTCTATACTGACCTTGTGTGACTTATTTTATTGTGTATGTTAAGAATATGTTCATGATAACGTTTATCGTGACAGGGAGAAAACTAGAAACAACTACAAGTGTGTTGCAGGGAATTTGTTAGTTAAATTAAGTCCATTCTCACAACGAAATGAAATTGTTAGTCTTCATTACTGGATAGTCTAGATAACTGGTATCAGGACACCATAGTGGCCAAGGTTAAAATAATAAATCCTCTTCTTTCTTTTAAGACATACTTATGTATTTTTATTTTATGTGTATGATGTTTTGCCTTCATGTATATATGTGCACCTTATGAATTCCTGATGCCTGCAGTTATAAGAGGTAATTGGAACCCCAGCAACTGGAGTTCCACACAGTTGTCAGTCGCCATGTGGGTTCTGGGAACTGAAAGTGGGTCCTCTATAGGAGCAATGAGGTGCTCTTAACCCCTGAACCATCTCTCCAGCCCCAATAAATCCTTTTCATCTTCTCAATCAATAATGAGAAATCAATAGCTGTTGATTGGAGTGTGTGTTCAGAACAACAATGAGAAACATTGTGTATAATGGTCAATTATGGGTTTGGGAGCAAAATAATTTGGCCTATATGCATTTGACAGATGGCTCTGTAGCAATAGGTTCCTAATATAAGAGGGGAAAGATAGAAAATTGAGATATGTAATAAACCTTGGGGAATTTGGTGCTTGTGCATAGCACCCTGAATTTGTTCAGTTTTGGGTGGTGAAGAATAGGTAAAACCTTACATTGAAATCTCTCTTTTTCATGGTCTGTTGTTTCTAAGCAATCTTTTTTGCATTCTTCAGTAGGCACAGGAGTCTGATGGTTTTATGCAATTTGATTGACAGTGTTCTTTTACCATGTTCTGCCATGATATGATACCTTGTCATACATTTTCAACTTTCTTCTCTTGCCAGAGATTGTTGGCCTTTTATTGTCTCTGTTACTTACAGACACTAATATGGCCTGCATATAAACAATTTGTGTTTTTTTCAGCTGTTTTGGGTACAATTGTTAGGAAAATTATTTTTAAAAATGTTTTAAAGTTATATGTATGTGTGTATGTGTGTGTGAGGTTATGTACACGATATGAATGCAGTGCCAGTAGAGACTGGAAGAGAGCATCATGCCCTCTGATGCTAGAGTTTGGGTGCTGAGAGTCCTCTGCAAGATCAGTTAGTGGTGTTAATTGCTGAGCTATCTCTCCAGTCCCAAGAATATTCTGGAAATGTGTAATATTTAACTATGAAAAGGTGTGTTACCTTCATTTCTGCTGCATTTGTTTAATTATGAAAAGATGTATTGCTGTTTCACCTTGCCTGCCTAAGGCACCTGACTGGTCTAATAAAAAGCTGAATGGCCAATAGCTAGACAGTAGAGGAATAGGCAGGGCTGGCAGGCAGAGAGATAAGTAAGAAGAGAAATCTAGGCTCGAGAAGAGAGAGAGAAGTAGAGAGGAGAGAATGAGGGAGAAAGAAAGAAAGACACCCAGGGCCAGCAAGCAAGGCAGCTGCCAGCCAGCTAGATGGAGTAGGACACACAGAGAGTAAAGGTAAAAAGGTCCGAGATAAAACATAGATGAAAAGTAAGTTAAAGAAAAAAGCTAGCCGAAAATGAGCATAATCTAAAGTTGAGCATTCATACCTAATAATAAATCTCTGTGTAGTGGTTGGGGAACTGGTTTGTTGCCCCAAAGAAAAAGCCTGGTACATTGGATCTGCATATATTGATATTTATTTCTCTTGGCCTGACAGCAGGCTTGCAGACAGAATGCCTACACTTGGGTTATGACTGCCGTCCTGGCATGCTTCTTAGTCACACCTTCATTGGCTGCGGAAGTTTGTTTGTCACATAGGTTGATGTATAGTAAGACTGCAGGTATTTGTGAGCAGGGCCTTTTCCAATTGTCTTGGGTCACTAAATGGAGCTAAACATCTCTGATACATTCTTAAAGTCTAAAGAAATAGCTAATAATGGTCATTTCCTGGGACATTTCCTATGTAAGAAGAGTCAGCCGTGGATCAGACTTGAATATTAAGTATTTTTAACATGGAAATACATCTTATTAAAACAGTACATTTAATTATTTAAATTAAATCATACAGCACTATAATGGAATGGTAACTACTCTGCTCTTTGAAGAAATTCTATCAATTCAAGATTACTAAAAAAGTCTAAGAGGCTCATGACTGACTGTTTTTGGAATTCCTTGTCATATATTAGCATAAAATAATAATATCAAATTACATGGTATTCTTAGGAAGAACCCTTAAGGGTCGTGGAAACAAAATGGCTCCATCATATCAATGGATTGGATGTGTGGCTTAGTTTTAATTGCACTTGAGAACCTGTTTGCTTTTTACATTTAAAAGCCAGTCCAAATCTTGTCCAGTGGGGGCACTTAGAATAGCAAGCTTTGACACCTGCCGCAGGTAAGTAAAGCTTTTGTTTGTTTCATTAATGCTTGGTGCTTTGACAGAGTGTGGCTTTCTACTTACTGTGCAGAGAGCTGCCAACCATTCTTGCTGGGAAAATCTCATATAGGACAAGCAGTGAGTTCTGGAGGAAGTTATTATGCCTTATATGGTTGATCTCCCAAGCACATAGAAGAAGCATTTCAGACTGTAGCTAGATAGAATTGGTATTGTACTCAACGTAAATGTATACCAGCATGCTTTCCAGCTCTGATAAAATACTGCCTCTCTCTCTCCAAAATAGAGTCCAAGTTCATGTGTACATAGGGCAGGCTAGGTGGGAGTAGTACAGACCCAAAAAGGAATCAATCAGGTTGGCAAGTATTTACCAATAACTGAAGCTTTTGTTACACTGAATATGCAAGGGAGCCACCCTCAAATGTTTAAGTACATGGGACTACTTGAACAAGCAGTGCCATTCTTATGTGGAGCTGTAACTCTTTGAAAGGCACTGTTTAAAGATGTGCCTTCTACTCTCCATCTGGTGCTGAGAGAAAAGAAGAAGGAATAGACCTTGTCTCTTCTAAGGAGGTTTGGGTATGCACATGTACCCAGAGTACTAAGAGCTAATGGTCACTGTGCTAAACATGTCAGGCCTTTTCTGCTTTGATGATCTTTCCTCACTATAAATCACTGTAGATGCAATTTAGTCTTACTTATCTCTATCAGACATTCACAAAAATTCCCTTCTCATAAGTCCCCCTGTCTTCATTCAATCCCACACCTCAGTGTATTTCATGTCCCACTACCTTAATTTCTTTTCCTTAGCACTCAAGGCATATTGAACATATCATCATCAGTTTTACTCTAGATATTTTGCTCATTTATATATTGCATCAAATAGATCCCAAGAAAGCAATTCTGTTAGTAAATTTTTCTAAATCTCCAGTGCTCAACTCGTATCTATGACATGGTAGAAAAGTCAGGTTGCTGGCTTGTGCCTGTAGTTAAAAGATTTTCTCCCACCTGCCAGTTCCTGAATTACCACTCAGAGGCTTAATATTAATTATAATTGTTTGGCCAATGGCTCTCTGGCTTCTTACTGGCTAGCTCTACCTATGAATCAACCCATTTCTATTATTCTATATTTTACCACAAGGTTCATAGCTTTGTACCTCACGTTTTGCTTCTCTGGTGGCTACATGGCATCTCCCTGACTCCACCTTCTTTCTTCCCACATCTCTGTTTGGATTTCCCACCTGGTTCTATTCAGCCTGGCCATTAGTCAAAACAGCTTTATTCATGAACCAAAAAAAGCAACACATATTTGCAGCATACAGGAAGACACCCCACACCATATGCTTATAATTGCATCACTTGGAAGGCCGAGGCAAGAGGACTACCATGAGTTTGAGGCTAGCCTGAGATATACAGTGAGTTAGAGTCTGGCCTGGGATACAGTTTGATAAGGTCCTGTCTTAGAAGAAAATAGCTTTATAGAAAATGAGATCATAGTGGATAGTTGGTGTCTGCTGATTGGATGAATAACTTGCACTTATTAAGCTCGTACTTGCTAAGTTTTCTCTTAATGAGTCTTAGACATAACTGAACAATTAATTGCCCCAAGAAGCCCAGGAGGTAGGAACAATAATTATATTCTTTCTGCTACAAATAAGGAAACTGAGGCCAGATCTTTCAGGGCATCCCTTTGGCACATGGTTGAACTAGACTTGGGATCTAGAAAAACTAATTACACATCCTTTCCTTAACTCTAGCCTGGCTAATAGAAACTATATCTTTAGCATCTTTTTGTGGGAAATCAGGGGCAGAGTTATTTCCTTTACTTTAAAATTTTTATTTTTGAGAATCATAATATTAAAACATTAAATCTGTATCTCTTTTCTAAATAATGTGTGCGTTTCTCCAGCCTTTGCAGAATCAAGCCCTTTACGCTTGCTGAAAACAGCTTTGCAGATCCTGAGTGGTTTTAAATTTTGATTCTTATTTGGGACAATGAAAGAGAGAGTTGGTGCTAATTGTTGAAACTCCATTTAGTGATATCAAATTTTAACAACTATTTTTTGACTGGATTATATGAATCTTTTTTTTGTTTTTTGTTTTGGTTTTTGTATGCATTTGGGTAATCAAAAGAATGAGAAGCTGGTAAAGGGAAATATAAACTTCCATGCTTATTTTTAATTTTCCATTTTATGTTTTCCTATTATTGAAAGATATTTTTCTTACAAAAATATCCTGATTATGGTTTCCACTCCCTGTACTCCTCCTGCTTTCTCTCTACCTCCCCTCCCTTTCAGAACTACTTCATTTTTGTCTCTCATTAGAAAACAAACAGGCTTTTAAGGGATAATAGCAAAATATATTATAACAATGTAATATGAAAAAACAAAGCAAAAACTAGCACATTGGATTAGGACAAAGTAAACAAACAGAAGGAAAAGGACCAATGGAAACACACAAGAAATAGATACAGATGCAGAGAGCCACTTATTTACCCACTCGGGAATCCCATAAAAACACTAAACTGGAAGCCACAATATACATGCAAAGGACCTGTAAGGTAAAAAGGGAGAAGAAACAATAACAAAATAAAATAAATAAGAGAAAAGGTAGCTTTTCAGTTTCATGAGGTCCAGTTTATTAATTGTTGGCCTTAGTTCCTGTACTAATGGTGTTCTGTTTAGAAAGTCGTTTCCTGTGTCAGTAAATGCAAAGATATTCCCCACTTTCTCTTCTATCACACCCAGTGTATCTGGTTTTATGTTTCGGTCTTTGATCCATTTGGGGTTAAGTTTTCTTCAGGTTGATAAATATGGATCTATTTGCATTCTTATACATGCAGGCAACCAATCTGACCTCCACCATTTGTTGAAGTTGTTGCTCTTTTTTACAGTGTGTATTTCTGGCTTCTTTATCAAAAACATAATTCTTCACAGACCTTGAAAGAACAATTCTCAACTTCATACAGAAAAGCAAAAATACTCAGAGTAACTAAAACACTTGTGAACAACAAAGAACTGCTGGAGGTCCCATCATTCCTGATTTCAAGTTGTACTACAGAGCTATCGTAATAAAACAAACCTCATGGTATTGGCACAAATGCAGACGTGTCAAGCAATGGAATGAAACTGAAGACCCAGACATAAATCTACACACAAATGGACACCTGATTTTTGATAAAGAACACCATTACTACAGGAACTAAGGCCAACAATATATCTCCACAAGAGCTACTGATTTTTTGTGAGTTAATTTTGTATTCAGCTACTTCACTAAAGTGTTTATCAGCTGTAAAAGTTTCCTGGTGGATAGGACAATTTATATATACTATCTTATCACCTGCAAATAAAGATAATTTGGTATCTTCCTTTCCAAGTTGTAATTCCTTGTTTTCCTTTGGTTATTTTATTGCCCTAGCTAACACTTCAGATACTATATTGAATATGTATGGACAGATGGACAACCTTGTATTGTTCCAGATTTTAGTGGAATTGCTTTGAATTTTTCTCCATTTAAGGTGGTGTAGGGAATGGGCTTGTTATGAATTACCTGTATTATTTTGAGGTATGTCCCTTGTAGCACTAATCTCTCCAGGACTTTGATCATGAAGTGGTGCTGGATTTTGTCAAAGGCTTTTTCTGAATCTAATGAGATAATCATTTGGTTTTTGTGTGTCAGTTTGTGACGTATCACTCTAACTTTTTGAGATCTTGTTCCTTAATAGAAAAAATACAGATTAAAAATTGATCTTTATAGAGTTTTTTAAAATAAGAATTAGATATCTGATTCTAGTATCCAAAATAACACAAGCCTTTAATTAATGCTAACTTTTTAATAAGAATTTATTTCATTATTTTTCTTTATTTTTTTTGAGACAGGTTATCATGCAGCCCAGACTGGCCTTAAAGTTGTATATAGTCAAGGATGACCTGAACTCTTGATCTTGTTGTGTCCACTTCCTTGTTGCCTGGATTACATCCATGCACTAATACACCTAGTTTATACAGTGCCAATGGTTCGATCCAGGGCTTTTCACATGCTAGGCAAGCACTCTACCAAGCAAGGTTCATCTTCAGAGGCAGAGTTCTTATGTTCGTTTATTTCTGTGACATTTGGGAAAAGTTGAAGACCAAATAGCTAACCAAAGGTCAAATTCAAGGTACTGAAATAGTGTCTACCTTTGTTTTTCTGCTGTGAGGTGATGCTTCCCCTCAACAGTATAGTGTTATTTTAAAGAAGAAACCAATAAATGTTGTGGCATTGTGGTTGGCCTGGCATTCTCAAACCAGACTCACCTGAAGCCTCATAGATAATAGTGTAGGCTTAAGTTTTAAGTTCTTTAGGACAGGATTAAGCTAATGATGGGGATAATTGTACTAGATAAATTAGGAAATATGTGTGACTGTACCACCTAGGTATACTTAGCTAGCATAGTTAGCCAGGTCAATGCAACCTAAACTTCTACAACCCCATCTTCAATCTTCCCAAAATTAGGTAAGATATTTGGTCCAAGGAAATATAGGTTAATTATGTTTTAAATATTATTAGTATTTTAAGCTTATTTGAGTTTGAGTAGGTCACTGTGGTGATCTCAGACATCTGACACTCATAAGTTACCACTCTTAGTCAAGTACAAGCAAATACATTTGATGAAAAGTGGTGACTTCTGAGAAGCACATTGTTAATTGATTTCATCACTGAGTGAATATTCCAACTGCACTTTTATAAACTAAGATTTCTATAACATCTCTGAGGGTTTTGATACAATGAAATATCTTCATCTAAATAGTGGTTGATTGTTGACCAAATATCCTCATATGCTTATGACTGTACTTACTGGAAATAAGATAGACTAGAAGAAGTCTACTATTGGTGATGATCTTTCTAAACCCCTATGTAAGCATACTGATTTTCTGTACATGATGTTGATTGATACTTAAGTTTGGCCCTTGATGTTATAGTTTTCAATCATTAAGGAAGGTATATTCATGAACATTATTCATTACGTATTTCAAATTTATCTCTCTTCTTAAGTTAATTCAGAGGACATAAAGCTATTTTTGTTTCACATTGACCAACAACCACTAAATGTGGTTGGTCTACTCTAAAGCATCCCATAAGAAAAGGAAAGCCAAGGTCACAAGTCTTAAAATCACCATGTCGGGGTCCAGTATTTCATCTTAGGAAATCTGGCTAATGAAAGGTATTTTAGCAACTACCTAATACAGGATGAAGCCTAAGAAAACCTCATTTTTGGCAGAGCAATATTGCATTTGTAAAGATAATATTAAAGCAAAATTTTAATGCTTAGTGGATCATTATCTGGCAGCAGACCAACAGCAGAACATGAAACATTAACAGCTAAAAGTAGGTTCTGAGTCCTTGGAGTTTCTAATTGTTGTTCATTACAAAAAAACCACCAAAATCATCTTGAGTAGATTCATGGAGAATTAAGAAGATTCGGTTTTAATGAAATTTTCAGGTCTTTGAATAAATTATGAATGTATCTTGACTGTTATGAGAGTACATTCTCAAATAGCAATGAACAGATATCCAAGGTGGAGAGAAGCCTCCAGCAGAATCTGTGTTTGAAACTGATTAAAAGCTGATGGAATGAAAGGGATTTGCCAACAGATATGCAACAAGTCATGAGTTTGTGGACTTTAATAATATATTTTCTTCACAAGCAATAACACAGCAATTAGGGGAAGCTCATTGAGGTAGAAATATGGTAACTGCTGTGCAGATTAGGTTTGCTGAAGGGAGCTCTCAGACATACACTAAAACAACGCATTCCATGTTTCTGTTGGTGTGTAATTTCTACTTTATTTACTTATCATCTCAGTTAAAGAGGACTCTTGGCAGTAATGAGGCTACATAGAATAGTTGAAGAATCTACAAATTATATAAAAGATAAATCTAATGATTACCTATTCTAATGACAGTGCAATCTTGTTTTTCCTCGTGGGGAAATTGAATAGTTGTGAGGACTCATAGCTGGAGAGAGTGCCACAGTACAAATGTAGTCATTATTTTTCTGCCTGCTTTGCTTCTGCATGCCTGTTCATGAAAGCTGGGTAATTCATTCAAGCAGCAACCACTTATCGAATGGTTCACAAACCTTTCACTGATGCTGCACTGCTTGTAAGCAACATGGCAAATATATAAAAATAATATGCTAGAAAGAGGATGGAAAAATTTTCTTTCAGCAATGGGAGAATGACCTATAAGGGTGTTACTAAAATAAGGGGAAGGAGGGTCAGGTGAAAATAGCATATTGCTTCCTCATACTATTTACTATAATTGCCTTAAAAGTAAATACTCGTGAAGGATACATAATGAAACATCAGAAGGGTCTGTATTTATGAAGATGACTGTGTTCACTGAGGGGAGAAAACAGATGAATTGGGTTTGCAGACCTGCAATGTTTGAGCAATGGCTCCCCACTGGAGAAAACATAAGATCATTTGTTATTCATTTCCTTAATTGTATCTTATGCTAGAGCTAATGAAAATGAAAATACCCTTTCCATGATTTCCTCAAATAAATGCAGAAAAGATTAGGAAAATAAATAGTTGTGCTACCTAAGCCCTTCCACTTTTGAAGATGGTCAAGAGAAAACTCTGTCAATGTGACATGCAAGTGGCCTTGTGATGAAACTTGGAATGGTTATCCCAATGAAACAAAGTTGTGAGCAAATTTCTAAAGGAAGGTCTCATATTTATCATCTAGTAAAAATTCGGTGTATATGTGGTCTTTGTCATTTTTTGAGCATTTAAAACTTTCTCATTTAAATATTTCTTCTGCCTGCCTTGCCCTGCCAGACCAAAACATTTGCAATTGGTGTTTAGTTTATTCTACTATTTGTGCCACTGCAGAATTCTTTTGTGTCTCAGTTTAAGAGTTGTTTCTTTCATGTTGGCAGATAACATTACCTTATTTTTTAGGGGGTCCTTCAGAAGTGTGGATGACAAAACCCACTTTGCTTTCCACTGTCCATGGTGAATGTCTTAGTCAATGTTCTACTACTGTAAAGAGACACCATGACTCTTACAAAAGAAAGTATTTAATTGGGATTTGCTTACAGTGTCAGAAGTTTAGTCCATTATCAATAATGGTGGGAACATGGTGCTGGAGAAGTAGCTTAGAGTTCTACAATCAAATCCATGGGCAGCAGAAAGAGCAACCCTGGCCTGACTTGGGTTTTTGAAGTCAAAGCCCACCCCCAGTGACGTATTTCCTCCAACAAGTTAACATCTACTTCAACAAGGCCACACACACCTCCCATACCTCCCAAGTAGTGCCACTTCCTAATCCTCAAGCATTGCAAATACATGAGCCTATCTGGGGCATTCTTATTCAAACCACCACAGTGGGTAATACTCACTGTCTGGATACTTCCTCCATGGAGAACTAAATCTGGGAAATCAAGCAGTCCTGCTTCTCTCTTGGATCTTTTTATCTGGGTTACTGCTGCTCACTCTGAGAGAGACTCTCCCTACATCTCAGCTAATCCTTCCTGGAAATACCCTGACAGGTCCAATTAGAAATGTGTCTCTTAGTTGATTCCATATCCAATCAAGTTGACAATTGAGATTAACCGTCACTAGGCATTGTGACACTGATGGAAATATAGACATATATAAAACCAGATGGGACAGCATATGTGAACTATGTAGCATATAATATATATATTTTATATATGTATGATTCAAATATAAAGAATTCTAACAATTCAATAGCAAAATGATACTCCCATCAAAAGAAACACTTTTCTAGATAATTTCCAAAGAAGGTATGGTATGTAAATGTTCATCGAACATGTGAAAAGATAGGAGACATAATTCTTCATTAGTGGGGTAAAAATATAAACCTCAACAAGCCACCACCTCATATGTGCAAGGATGCCTATAATTTTCAAAACAAAATAACAGAAAGTATTGGTGATGGTGTGGGAAAGTCATCACTTTCTGCAATATACGTAGGATTGTTGAGTGGTGCTGCTACTATGTAAACAACTTCATTCTTCCTGAAAATACTAAACATAGAATTCCTATATTTCCTAGAAGTCAAGGATTCATAAATGTTTACCCAAGGTCTGTTCACAGCAGCTGAGAAGTGACACCATCCTAAAATTCTATTAAGTGATGAACAGGTAAACAACATGTGCTTGAGATGTGGATGGAATTTGACTACAAAGTAGTTCACACTGGCGTGCTATTTAATATGTACAAATATGAAAACCTTGCCAGTGTGTGTGTGTTGGGGGGGGGGATGAAGAAAAGAAGTACCTCATCTAAAAAAAAGCTGCTATGAACATAGTTGAGCAAGTGTCCTTGATGATCATCCTTTGGGTATATGGCCAAGAGTGGTATAGCTGGGTCTTGTGGTAGATGGATTCCCTGTTCTCTGAGAAACCACCACACTGACTGGCAAAGTGCCTGTACCAGTTTGTATTCTCACTAGCAATGGAGCAGTGATCCTCTTGCTCCAAATTCTCTCCATGTGCTTTTGATCTTAACCATTCTGACAGGTGTAAGGTGGTATCTCAAAGAGTCATTTTGATTTGCATTTCCCCTGCTGGCCAAGGATGTTAAACACATCCCTATGTATTTCTCCTCCATTTGAGATTCTTCTGTAGAGAATTTTCTGTTTAGATCTCTACCCCATTTTTAATTGGATTATTTGGTTTGTTGATATCTAATTTCTTGAATTCTTTATATATTTTGGAAATCAGCTTTGGCAGATGTGGGGTTGGTAAAGATCTTTTCCCATTCTGTGGGCTGCCATTTTTTCCTATTGACAGTTCCCTTTGTCTTATAGAAATTCAGTTTCATAAGGTCCCATTTATTAATTGTCAATCTTAGTGACTATGTTATTGGTATTCTGTTCAGGAAGTTGTCTCCTCTGCCAATGTATTCAAAATTATTTCCAACTTTCTCTTCTACTAACCCAGAAACAACCTAAAGGTCCCTCAACTGAGGAATGGATTAAGAAAATGTGGTACATTTACACTCAGCTGTTAAAAACAAAGATACCAGGAAATTTGAAGGTAAATGGATGAAACTAGAAAAAATCATCCTGAATGAGGTCACCCAGACTGAGAAAGACAAACATGGTATGTAGTCACTCATAAGTGGACATTAGTTGTAAAATAAAGCATAACTATGCTACAGTCCACAGACACAGAGACTAGGTAATGATGAGGGTTCATGGCGGGGTGGGGGAGTATCCAGGTCTGGGAAGGGGAAATACAAGAGATTCTGTGAGTGGACTGAGGGTGGGTGGGTCTGAGAACATGAGTGATCAGGTTTTGGGGTGCAGAGGGGGAGAGCACTGAGAGGCTACTGGAAAGGGGTGCATTTGGGGTCAGGTAAAAACCTGGTGAAAGGGGATCTCCCAGGAATCGACAAGGATGATCCCAGCTAAGGCTCTAAGCAATGGCATTTACTTAGCCTGAACTGGCCATCTCCTGTGACTAGACTGGTACCTAGCCCAGTTGTCATCAGAGAGGCATCATCCAGAAACTGATGGAAATAGATGCAGAGATCCACAGTCAAACATTAGGCAGAGTTCAAGGAGTCCTGAAAGAGGAGAAAGGATTGTGGGAGCCAGAAGGGTGGAGGACACCACAAGCAAACTCACAGAATCAACTAACCTGGGCTCATAGGGGTTCACAGAGACTGAACTGACAACCAGGGAGCCTGCATGGGACTGACCTAGGCACTCTGCATATATATTACAGTTGATTCTCTTGTAGAACTCCTAACAGCAGGAACAGCAGCTCTCTCCAACTCTTTTACTGTCTTTTGGGACCCTACACCTCATATGGGTTGCTTTGCTCAGCCTTAATACATGGGGAGGTACTTAGTCTTACTGTACCTTAATATGCCATGTTTTGTTGATACTCCTGGGAGACCTGTCTTTCCTAAGCAGTAATGGAGGAGGACTGGATTTGGGGTGATAACAGAAGGGATGGGTGGGGGAAGGAACTGGGAGGAGAGAAGAAGAGGAAACTGTAGTCAGGACATAAAATAGCACATCCCCCAAAACCTGCATTTCTATAAAGCACCTGAAACAGAGACTAGAATAGTTGTGCCTAGGAGTTGAGGAGGAAGAGGACAGTAGTCTGTGGCTGGTTAATAGCTATAAGACTTTCTTTGTGGTAATTAAAATGTTTTTTAAACTAGACCAATGTGGTGGTTATATGAACCTGTAATTGCAAGGATGCTACTGAATTGTGCATATCTTAATGCTATGTGAATTCTATCTTGATGAAAATTTAAAGAAACAAACATGTGATCCTTTCCTTGATGGAGTTTGCCATCTGGTACGGGAGACAAATATTGATAAGCATTATCTATATTACTCCATAAATAAATATGAAGTCACAAGCTATTTCACAACCCTAGCTGTATTCAGTCTCTATGTCAGTACCTCCCAGACCCCAGGAGTCACCCTGGTAACCACAGCACATTACATATCCTGTTGTTCAAAAATGGACACAAATATCTTATCAGTGTCAGTAGACATATTTCTTATCCTTCCAGTGCCCAGTCTCTTAACACTTGCAGCTGATTATCACTTTCTAGTTTTGATGGCTTCTCTTTTGTCTTCTTGATCGTCATCATAGCTTCTGTGTCTTCTTCATTCCTCCTTGGCATGTCCCTTTCATAATGGTAGTCTTTTTAGAAGGCACTCGAGCCTACAACTTTTTTTTTTTAATTTCATGTTTATCTTTGGGCCTTTAGTCCAGATGTATAGAATTTGAACTTGCAATTCTTCATACACATTAAATTCTGCATTTAACTCATAAATCATGGATTACTTATTTTCAGTACTTCCCTTGACAGTTCTTTAGGTAATTCTACAATGGAGGCAAGGTCAGATAGACTTTCTCTTTCAGTGCCTGAGTAATTCAGTTTCTCTTTATTTGAGCAATTGTCAAAACGCTTTGTCCTGATGTATGAAATATTACTCAGATTGGTAAAATGTGAACTCAACAGGAGAGATGCAGGAATAGAGACAGGTAGAAGGAATAGCAGATTCCTATGATAAGAGAGGTCCTTCTGTATGCTGTTAATATATGTTTCTCTTATTGGTTTAATAAAATGCTGATTGGCCAGTAGTCAGGCAGGAAGTATAGGTGGGCTGCCAGACTAGGAGAATGATGGCAAGAGGACACTGAGAGTGAGTTGCCAGAGAGATACCATGTAGCTACTGAGAAGATAAGACTCCAGGCATTCTCCAGTAAGCCAAAACCATGTGAAATTCTTAGATTAATAGAAATAGGTTAATAATTAAGAGAGCTAGACAATAAGAAGCCGGAGCCATCAACCAAACAGTTTATAATTAATATAAGCGTCTGCGTGTTTATTTGGGACTAAATGGCTATGGGACCAGGCAGAATACAAACTCTGTCTACAAATCTGTTCTTTCACACTGACAACATGAAAAAGAATGTTAGCTATAATCACTGGCAACACTGAGGTTGTCAACTCCTGCCTTCCTTCTCTCTTTCTGGTTTGCTTTTAAAATGTATACTTTACTATTTTTTACATGCATACAAGATATGCTGCTCACATTCACTTTCACGCCACCCTCTCTTGTCTTCATGTCCTGTTTTTTTAAACATACTGCATTCAATTTGTGTTGCACATATATTGGTGACGTGGGGCCATCCACCAGAGCATGGCTGACTCTCCCTCCCCCTAATGCTGTCAGTTGTCAGTAGTTCCTCAGCTAGGGGTGGGAGCATGTGAGCACCTCTCTCCTATATGCTGCAATGTTGTCTGGCTTGATCTTATGCAGGTCTTGTGCAACGAGCACAGCTGTTGTGAGTTCACAAGTGCAGTGGTCCTTTCAAGTCCAGAGACACTCTTCTGTTAAGGTCCCCCCCTGACCTGTGGCTATTACAGTCTTTCTGCTTCCTACTCTGCAATGTTTCTTGAGACTTGAGGGGATAGAGTATGGTATATAGGCCCCATTTATGACTGAGCAGTGCACTGTTACTTATTCTCTGCACTTTGCCCAGTTGTATGTTTCATCACTCCTACTCTCCATAGAGAAGTTTCTTTGTGCAGAGGATGGCTATTAATGTAGAAGTCCCCTCTGTTTTTTTTTTTTAATCATTATATGACTGAGAAGGTGACATAGAAATTTTATACATTAAAACAACTATGGTGCATCCTTTTCTATGTATTGAACTGCTTTTATATCATTTCAGGTTGTTAACCCAATAAATAAATCCATCAGTTAACTATGTTTTCTAAATATATGCCAATCATAGGCCCATCATTCCTGTGGTAGTCTTAAGTG
The DNA here is from genome assembly GCF_003668045.3 of Cricetulus griseus. Classification (NCBI taxonomy): domain Eukaryota; kingdom Metazoa; phylum Chordata; class Mammalia; order Rodentia; family Cricetidae; genus Cricetulus; species Cricetulus griseus. The sequence continues at coordinate 15,924,286 of NW_023276806.1, read as the reverse complement.
CTCCCCTCTCTTGTTTGGATTTTTGGAAAGATCATTGACTTCTTATCTTGCCCCCTGCCCTGCCCATATTTCATCTCTGTTCTCTTTTTTCACATTGTAGACAGAGGATTTCAGACATTGCAACATGACCTACAAGTCTATAGCTTACAGTTCTCTAGTCACTTCCCAATGCCTTAAGGATATACCCAAACTCTATAATACACCTTATCCGTACCCTTTAAATTGGACTCAACCTACAAATACTCATAAAACACCAGTCATATAAGTTTCTAGCACAGTTCTGAGGATGAAGGAGTGACCAGAGTCAACCAAACCACTGCTGCCCTTGAGCTAGATAGTTGGTCTTCAGCTTCCTAACTTCTTTGCATATATGCTTTACTTTACATAAGCTTCTCTCTCATTTCCCATTCATCTTTGCTTTCCCTGTTAATCTTATGTGTCAGCTTGTCAGAACAACAGTGTCCCAGTATATAGTCAAATATTCTGGATGTTTCTAGTAAAGTGTTTGTTGCATGGCATCAATATTACACAGAGTAAAATAGATGATCTTGAGTAGTGTGGGTGGGCTTCATCCAATCTTGATAGTAAATGCTTCCTGGTAAATAAGTGATTTGACTAAAGATATCCTTTGCTCTCAAACTGTTTGTTAACTCGGTCCCTAAATTTCCAACCCGGCAGCCTATCTCAACAGAGTCTGTGGTGGCCAAGCTTCTACAATTGTATTAGCCGAGTGTTAAAGTAAATCCCTTTTGGGAGTTGGAAAGATGGCTCAGTGGTAAGAGCTTGTACTGCTCTATCAGAAAACTGGAGTTCAGAGTACCCATTTCAGACAGCTCACATATGCCTGTAGCTCCAGGCCAAAGACTTGACACCCTCTCTTTGCCTTCACAAACACCTTCACAGACACAACTCTCTCTCTCTCTCTCTCTCTCTCCCTCTCTCTCTCTCTCTCTCTCTCTCTCTGAGATGGCTCAGTGGTTAACATCATGTATTGCTTTTGCAGAGGACACGAGTTCAATTCTTAGCACTCATTTTAGGGAGCATACAACTGCCTGTTGTAAGCTTTTTCAAGGCTCTTCTAGTCTCCATAGATACCTGCATTCACATGTGTATAACCCCCTCCAATATACACATAAATTAAAATGTAAATCAAAAAGTGAATATTTGGAATGTAGTTAAAGATGATGCTGGACACTACCATCTTACTTCATTAGAGAGAGTCTGCCTCCCCCCCCCCACATCCATAACTTGTTAGCCTGTTGCTGACCCCTGAAATGCCTGCAACTGATCCATGTTTACACACTTGAAAGCACTTCTTCTGAAAAGTGGTAAGTTTCCTTATTATACACATTAGTAATACATACATCTTTAGTACCAGTGTGTCTACTCAGAGATTTGCACTGTCTTTTGGATACGATCAACTATTATCTTAATAAACCAAGAAACCATCTGAGAGTGGCAGGGGTAGCATTGTGGGTAGGTGACATCATTTGATCGATGCTGTTCTGATTTTGAGAACTTTCCCTTTTGATTCCTATAATATCAGAAAGGTCTTTGTACTCGTGAAACTCCTCCATCTTACAAGAAGGATTCTTGACTCCTCCCTGAACAATGCCTCATTCAATTTCTGCAAGACTCTTGCCTGCCTACTAGCTTTTAATGTAGCTGATCCCTTACCTGGGAAAGGTTGACTTCCTATTGTTCTCAGTTCCAATCTGTCTAAACTTAGGACACTTGGCAAAGAAGCATCAACATTCTTTTAGCTTCTTCTTGCTGAGTAGGAGTGATAGAAAAGTTTACAAAAGAAAGGAGTCTGCTGCTGAGGCTATGAGTCATTCCTGCCCAGATCTCCTGTGACTCATTTTCCTTCATTAAACAGAGCAGAGTCAATAGCCCTTCGGTTTTCCAACAGTAGATCTAACTGCACTAATGACAGGCTGTTGAACAAGTTTAGCTATGTTCTAATTTATTTATTAAGCAACAGTAAAACGAGTATAAAGTACCCATCAATGGATAATGGGAAGACATTAGTGTTTCTGCCCATGAATTTGACCTAAAACACAGCTTCTTTTACTTGAAAATGGAAAAGGCTGGGCCTGCCTTGTCAGCAAAGGAAAAAGAAAAATTAATCTCCTCATCTTTCCTCTTCCCCCTCCCATTTTAGACTTTATTCCAAACTGTTGGCCGTCTAAAATTCCAATTTTCTGGGTCTCCTTTTCATGGTCCAATGTCCAAATGTGTCTACATCCCAGTCTCCACACATGCTATTTTCCTGTTTTGATTCTGCTGCTCACAGTTAATGATCTTGGTTTGACTCTGTCATCCTTTGCTTTTCCCCTTTCTCTCTACCTCAGTACTTTACTTCCTGGTGTCCCTGCCCCCTTCTCACATGCTACCACACCCTACCTTTCCCCATTCTAAGCTTTGCACTCTGACAGGCCAGGCTTCAGTTTGATGTACTCATCCGTAATAACATTTTAAGAACAATGACTCCAACATGGTAAGCAATGTTTCCCTTTGCATCAGATTTCAGTTTTGTTTGTTTGTAATTTAGTCTTCATCCTGGAAACTGAATTCAGGTCCTGAAGTACAGAAGACCGGTATTCTACCACTGAGCTACAGCATAAGGAGAATTTGAGGGAAGTTTGGAGCTAGACAGCTGTTTGGAACCTATTTCTCCCTTAATGAGTGATCTTAAGAAAGTTACTTAACATTCCTAGACCTCAAATTTGCACATCTGAAAAATAGGGAAAACAGAACAAGCTACAGTAATGTTAATCATATAAGTTAATGCATCATCTCAACAGGTGATGAAAACTGTGTCTCGTGGTTCTATTTAGTCTAGATACAACTGTTTTATGTTAAAAAGCATTTGGAGACCTATGTCTCCAAAGTCTCATGATCTATTGTACAACATTTAGTGTCTCTGAAATGAATATCTGGCTACATTCCCACATTCTAGAATTTTCTTTTCCACAAAAGCCATTTGAGACAGAAAGTGAACTAGTGGTAATGAGAGCTATTGATTTATAGTCACTGGTCAGGGCTATGAAGGGCATGTGTATTACATGTAACCTGCTTCTTTTGGTATCAGGAACCTTGTAAGCATCCATTGCAGGACTATGGTTACTGCTAGAGTCATAGCAGCTAGCAGAGAGACCAGGTGGGAGAGGGTTTTAATTTCCTTCCCTAGCCATCCTTCTTTTAAAAGACTTTAACCAGTATTATTAGTGAGCAATATCTACCATTCTGCACTGCCCTATTAAATCTTTGTGATATCTTGTTTAGTTCTGAAACAACATGCTATATCTCTGTTTAACACTATTTCTCATCTATAAGAAGCTGAGAGTCAAAGATAATTTCTTGTTCAAACTAAGGTACTCTGAGAGTGAAGGGAGTATTAAACTGAGATGATCCCAGGTGAACTTGGGTAGTTCTTCTCCTTATTCACACAGGTTACCTTACTTAAAAATGACAGACGAGACTAGAAGGCAAGAGCCTTTTGATGACTCTGTAGGACTCTGCTACACTTTCTAGGTGGCAATAGGGTATAGGAAACTTGTACCTTGATGTCTGAGCATCCACACAAAGGACAGATAAAGTTGTCACATCAGACATGTTCTAAACTGTCTTGCCAATGTTCTGGCTAAGAGTACCAGGGCTTGCAATGGTGTGATAAGATTTGCTACTCTTAATCAATTGATTCATGCATTCATTGAGCAAACTTAGACACTCACAGAATCATTTATCTGTTGATACCCAGCAAACTACCCCCACCCCTGAATCAATATCTTCACTAGGCTCAGTGGTGTGTGTGCCTATAGTTACTGCTATTGAGGAGGATTGAGCTCATTGGGAACTTGAGCCTAGGAGTTTGACTGCAACATTAATAGCAAAACAACACCCCATCTTAAAAACAAAAAATAAAATAAGGTATGTGCTAAAACTGTTTTATTATGGCTCAGTTTAGACTGGGATTAGCTGGGTAGTTCATCTGCTGGGCTCACATAGGTAATTCATATGGTTGTATCACACATGATGGCTCAGTTGAAATTGGATGACCTTAGGTAGCCTTGCATATCTACATTCTTGCTACAGAGGATCCTTTAGTAGTATTGCCAATCTCCATTCCTATGTCCTCTTATCTTTAAGCATCTTTAAAGAGCATTGGTAGGGTCTCACACATGTTAGGAAAATGCTCTACTCCCAGATTGTAACATTTTAATGGTAGTCCCAACATCAATGTATCCTTGTGGACAGGGCAGGGTATACTCCTATGAGAGGAAATTGTGGTTGGTTGCTAAAATCTACTATAATCTTTATTCATTAGGTTCTATCGTGGGTGGGAAGGGGACAAAATTGATAATAATTATATATTTTTGTGGGGAAATGCGAGCAAGAAGACAGCAATTACAATGGAAGGTGAAAAGCGCTTTGGCTGTAGGGCAGCCATGGTGTTGGAACTCAGGAATAGCTAACTCAAACTGAGAAAGATAACTAGAAACTGCTAATGTTTATCACCCTCATCACCTTCTCATGGTCAGGAATCAGATCTGAAGGACATGGGATGTTTTCTTTCTCCAATCTATCACTTAGAGGATTAAGGAGAAGTTGGTATGAGTATGAAGAGATGGCCAGCAGGAGACCAACTCAGAGGAGAAGTGTTTGCAGAAGTTCCTCACCCACTTACAAATGGGCTCTTAACACTGAAGGCATTCAACAGGACCCAGGGAATGTCTTCTTGCGATCATCAGTTCAAAGGCTTGGGAAATGTGAAATATACATATTTGGCTTAAATATAACACAATACATTAAATTGTGTGTTTTAAAATATACATTTCTTGTGGGAACCAGACTTGGAAACTGCCTTTATGAAGGCAATTTGTGTCAATTTGACACAGAAAAAAAATCCAGGAATTGACTTTAGCTCTCACCAGAATCCTTAGACTGAAGGGGGAAACAAACAAATAAACAAACAAAGAACACAGGACTTGCTGGATAATAATGGCAGTTAGATTGATCATACATATGACAGCAGGGAATCCTTTAATCACACATTCTACAGTGCCTTTGGGAAATTGGACAATAATAAAACAGATGCTGAGAGGAGTTAGCATTCTTCCAGAGGAGAAAAGACAATACTCATTCTCACCCTTCCACTATTTCTTGAGATACTCGGAAGAGTAAGTCTCATAGCTGGTCACATCAGGACACAAGGAGCATTTCCCAGAAACTCCTCAGGAAAAGCATTGTGATGTCTGGGTAACCCTACTTTGGAGTAATTGCATTTGAATAGTGTAGCACAGGAATTTAGAGGAGAATGCTGAACTGAATTCTCTCCTCCAGAGTCAGGTAGATCAGAACAAGCCAAGTCCTCATATTTCTGGATGACTTTGTGGTTTGTGCCACTGGTGCCAGCTAATAGGAACCAGACTGAGGTCAGACAGAGTTCCAGATGGTTGGGTACAAACTATGTGACTTCAGTGGCCCAGATGGCTCTAGTAATCAAATTAAATACTGGCTATCAATCAGTTAGCATATATTTAGTATCTGTATGCACAACATTGAAGGGACATAGGAAGTCTATTTCTTATATCATCCTAAACTTCAGTATAATTGTAAGGGAGAAGAATGTAAGAAGATAGAAAACACAGGTGTATGTCCCCCCTTTTAATTCCATGTAAAACCAAATGTGAGGAAAATACAACCATTCTCTAAAAATCACCATTAAAATTGACACATCAAACAAGCTGTTGAAAGATGATCAAAGATTTCAGTTGCTAAAGAGGAGCATTGGTGAGACATGTGACATGCATGCACAGGATAAAATTATGGCCATGGATCTCGAAGTTTTATTTGTTAGCCCTCCTCATTAATAACAGCCAGTGGCAATCGGCAAGCTGGACTGAGTGGTGTGTTCTGTGAACCCTTCTAAATGCTGTATGTCTGTTACATAAGTGAACCTGCCACTATTCTCTGAGAGAATTGCCACTACTTGTAGAATCTAAAAATAGGTAGTATTATCAAGGTCATATTGTCAGGATTTCAAATTTGGATGAACCAGAGCAAAACCTGGTAAACTGTAGCTTACCACCACATATGGAGCCATGAATATTGTTGTTGTGAAAAATTTGGCAGTAGAAAGATACTTCTCAAAGAGCAATGACAGAAATTAATTGGAAATCTAATGTCTAATGAAGTCAAAATGTTTCTGGCAATGCTGCATTGCATAGTTTCACTACAGCCTTGGTTCTGAACACACAACATGCATTTTGTACTGATCATGTTGTCACACCACACAGCACCAGCCAAACTCAGCTCAGCCTTCAAACTATTGTATATTATGAAGTGCAATGACTTTACTGTCCATGCAAAACTTCTCTACTCTTACAGGAACATAACAGTTTAATTATGGAAAAGAAAGACCTTTAATACTATCCTACCATCATTCCTAAGCATGATCCAAATTAATATACCTTTAAATTGTTGTACATTATGATTCATAACATGATTACAGTTATGAAGCAGCAACAGAAATGATTTTTATGGCTGGGGTGGTCACCACAACATGAGGAACTGTATTAAAGGATGGCAGCATTAGGAAGGTTGAGAACCATTGTGTTAGACAAACAAGGACATCTATCTCAGTATAAAATTATATTCATATTATAAAATTCATCTCTAGTAGATGGTAAAATTGCATATCAAACAATTCTTTTTAAAGGAATTTATTAATGGATTATCAGTAGATGTTTGGATTGTGTATCTTTTTAGTACACCTATACATTTGAAGTTGTATACAAACTTCTTAGATAAAAACGGAAAATGAGTGGTGTAGACAAAAATTTATGTTTGGATTTCCTACCTGGCTAAATAATTTCTGTCCATTGGCCAGAACAGCTTTATAAGAGAAACATGTATTCACAGCATATAAGACATCCCTTGTCAAAGTTGGAAATGTTTAGAAAGCCACAGTCTAGAATTTGTGGCACTATTATTACATGGGCATTTGGATCAGTTCTTGTACTGGCCAGATTTCTTAGTTAGAGCCGATAGAGATGTGTTAGAATAGCAGGGATTTTAGAACATAGCTATGAAATGTTTTTAAATGAGGCTTAAAACATAGAACACAAGTGGTACCCAGCAACAAATTCTCCAGAAAGATGCCACAACTTGGGAAGCTACAGATGCCACATTTGCCCCAATGTGTCTGGGTTCTCCATCTTCAAACACTGCCAACAGGCAAAAGGAACTCCTCTGTCTCCATGGCAAGGCAGGGTCTCATGTCCCCACCCAGTGTCTAGACACATAGTAAAGGTGTTCTACATCTCCCTTCAACAAGTCTTGCCAATAATAGAATTACAGTCCCACAGGGAATGTGCTTGCCTGCCTATTGGATGGGAAACCCAAACACAAAGGGTAAATGCCTCCTTCATATCTCTTCCACATCTTACTGCAAAATACTGAGACACGCAGGGCAGCTTCTTTCCACCTTTACCAACGCCAATGCTTTCTATTCCTGGTAGCTGTTGCCGATTCCTGTTGCAGTGGCGATTGCCACGTAACTGAGTCCTTGTCCCAAACTCTAGGCTTCTGGATTTGTTTCTAGGCCACTACTGTTGTTGGAGACATCTAAAAATGAAATTCAGCTTTTCTGCCTAACAATAATGTACCTGTTTAATTGGCCTTAAATAGTGAGGCTTTAAGTATCTGTTGGATCAGGTAATTGGATGGACATCTGAGTAATAAGGCTTAATTTTGAAATGTAGCAAGTGGAACTACATCCAACAGGTAATTGTTGGGTACCTACCAAGTGTCAACACTCTGATAGGTAGGAGATGGAGAGTAGCATATTCCCTGATATGTGCATCATAATTAAATTATGTAAACAGAGGAGTATGCATTTGCAACAATTTCTACTTAGTACTCGCCCAACCTGTCTTGTGACTCTTGGTTAAAAGAACTTTGCTATAAAGCAAATATATTCTGGACATGTGTCTGTGTTTTAAAAAGTTTTAAATTATTAACTCAACAAAGCAACAATAAAAACAATGTGTTTTGTTATGATCTTTGCCATCGTGTGATATTTGATACAGAGGACATGCTAATAAAAGTTACTATTGCCAGTGACAGCAAGTGCAAACGCATGAACCTACAAAGCCCAGGGAATGGACTTTTCCCAGACTTTAGGCTTGGAACTCGTGGGACTTCTAAGGAAAGATGATGGGACAGAAGTGTCTTGAATGCAATTCTTGGCAGCTGGACAGTTGTGGTTTGCCTTTGAGTGTTCTGTCTCGGTAACATAAAAGACCACCCACAGGAGGGTCCCTGGGCAAATGCCCAAATTCCCGTTGGGACAGGTTGACCTTGCAGGGGATGAATCTTACGTAAGCTGGACTTCCCTCATTAATCATCCGCAACAAACCCTTATTTATGAACTCATTTCAAATAGACACACTGAACCCATTTTCCCCTAGGAAAGATGGAGTTGGGTAAATCATAAACAGCTAAGTTATAGTACTGGCACATGCCCACAATTTTGTTTCATAGTTACAATCTGCCTCCTAAAGTAACCGAATACAATGGAAATGTGCTGCAAAACACCGTGGAGAGCGAGTGTTTATAGAGACTTACATCTGATTACATTTAAGGAGCATAAAACTAATTGCAGAGAGACTGTGCTACTAAGGCATTAAACCTAAGGGAACAGCCGTGTACAAATGCTTGTAGGAATGCTGATATAACTGTTTGAAATTGAGACCTTCAAAATTAATTTCCACACATAGAAATAAGGCTATCTTAGAATGTCCTCAGTGGACACAGATGTATTATAAATGATTCCCAGACAAAGTAGCTGTTATATGAGAACATCTTTCTAATATGAGATTAAAATCTGGAATTGCAGGTAGTAATAAATATATCCATCTACATTAGCGTGAGAAGTTGACAGTATTGTAAGAGCAATAAGCTAATGGTCAGTACGTATGATTAATCGCCTTGTCATCATTGCAATTGCTTTTATTTTCACTAAATAGCCTAATTTTTCTTTTTCCTACAACTACACATGTATGGGGGGGGAAATTTCTCCTCCAAAGGTATTGTCATTTTCAAAACCATTTAAAATAAGATTCCTAACAGTGTGCTTCCAAACTTCTGTAGATGTTAGCAAGTCTGGGAGAGTTTTATGATGCAAAATCCTTCAATTTGGAAATTATATATTGCTTTAATATTTTTGTTTTCCAACATTTGGGGTCTTCTTTAGCTGTGGTTTCATGTAATCAGAGTGATATTTTATGCATTGAGGGTGTTATATTATTCATCGACTCCAGTATAGTGTTCCCTATCCTTTAAAGCCGGTTGCATCAATGCGTGTGCGCCTGTGTGTGTACAGATGCACCTAGAGACCTGCTTTCCCCCAGTGCTGTTTGCAGGGTTGCTGTTTTGTCTTGTCTTCACTGCGGTGTTGTCAGCGAAGGTTTAAAAGAAATTTATGGCAGGCATCATGTATTGTAAGTTTGTCTGTCACACGATAATCAGCATGCAGAAAAGCCACATCTTTGGACTGTATATGTAAGCCTCATAAGTAATCATGTACACTGCAATGCAAAAATGTGAACATTGTATGGCAATTAATAACATCTCTGCCAGTGTAAATATGTTTTTTTCCCCATAAATCATTTCCAGCTTGTCAAAATGGATCTATGCTGGCAAAGAAACAAGGGTAATGTTTCAATTTTCTCCATCTGGCAAGAAATTTTCTGTTAGATTTCCTCCTTCCCTTTTTCAGTTACAGAATTTATATGAGCAGCTACATACAGGGTGATTAAGAAAGGGTGCGGCGTGAGGATGAAGAACAACACTGAGTATTAGGGACTTGACTCTGAATTACTGCCCCAAATTGTGCATTCATGTCACACATGCATATAACAGAAAATATTTGGTTGTTGGAGCATAAAAATGATTCTCTTTGTAGCAAAACATTGCTCTCATTAAATAAAGCACAACTTTCTTTTAAAACATTTTCCCGTAAGGACTTGAATATATTTCAGCTTGTTTGGCATAATTTCTTACAGTGATTGAGGATGCATTTAAATCTGAAGTTTTTTCTTATCATGTCAGTGTAGAAATTCCAATACCATGTATACACACATAAATTCCCAATGTGGTTCTAGGAAAGAATTTACCCTTTCAAGACTCAGTATTTACAGCAAAATGTGATAGAGAAGACTTGCTGTATGCAGAAAATGCTTCTAGATTCCTAGCAATCACAAATGCTACTGTTTTCAAACCCAACACACATCTAATTGACTTTGATGATAAGAATGGAAAGGCATACACAAACCCAAATCTACTTATTTTCATGTACACTCAGATAATATTTAATTTCTCTTGCTTGAGAATACATAATATTATCAGATTTCAGTGTATTGTTCTTGCCTGAACAATCAACAGTATGCAGCTTTGTTAAAAATGATGTCTATTTGGTGGTGGTATGTGTGTGCTCCAATAAACACAGCACAGTGAATCTTTACTGGTAACTGCTTGTATGGTTTCACTTCCAAATACCACTGTACTTGGAGGGAGCAGATATTCCAGAGGTAGAGAAAGCTCATTTATATCTAGCTTGGAATCAAAGTGTCTTGGGAAGTTAATTTTAAAAAAATATATTATACTTAATGTGGATTAGTTCAGTAATTTCCCCCTGATTGAGTGAGATAAGGAAGGAAAGAGAGTGTGTTTTAGATTCTTGTTTGGGAAATTCATAGGAGATAATCTAGGGATATGAGTGAAACCCCGTTGTACAAGAAAAACTTGGACAATGAGTAAACAGTAAGGCACTCCCTCAGGAAGGTGGAGAACTGTGCAGTCTCTCTGGGTCACACACTCAAAGGAGTGCAAGTATTTGTGTGTGTGAGTGTGTGTGCAAGCATGTGCATATACCACCTGTGTGTTTGTGTGTGTACATGTGCATATGCTGTCTCTCTCTCTCTCTCTCTTTGTGTGTGTGTGTGTGTGTGTGTGTGTGTGTGTGTGTGTGTGTGTGTGTGTGTATGTATGTGTGTGACTTTATCCATCATGTAGGTCATTGAAGTGATGCTCCAGTGTGTTGATATTAATCACTGGCAGCCAGGGTGCTTCAGTTATCACTTACCCTTGCTGCGGGTAGTTTTAGCTGCACATATGGAACACTGTTTGTCATTCACTCTTCTGAGACCTCTAGAATGTCAGGACATAACAGATGATTAAAAGGATTGAGAAGCAACCTTCATTCTGAATATCTTTGTCTTCAATTGTCAGACCAGAGTTTTAATGCAATTTGATGGCTTAGTTTTCTTTCAGTTCTATGCCAAAATCATTTGTACAAAATTTTACCTGAAGAAATAGCTAGGAATAAAAGACTTGGAATTAAAGTGCAATCAAGTACTTTCTTCTTCCCACTACCAACTTCTCCCCCCTTTTGTTTGTTTGTTTTCTTCTCTGTGTGAAGATCTATTATTCTATCATACACTTTTCTTTGGGCTTAACTCTTACATGGGGGAAATTGGGCTGATTTCTTGTAGATCTTGTTTAAATATGATTATCTGCCTTCAACACTCCATCATTCTATTATATGCATAACACTGTAGGTATTGAACTATATGGGAGTATTCAGCCTAGGAAACAAATGAGTTCCTAGTACTATCTATAAATCAAGTTTTCAGAATAACACACAATGTAGTATCACTTCAAATCACAATGGAAAGCACATATCTTAAAAATACCTACAAGATTTATGTTAATTAAAAATACTCAGAAATGAATTTAGTATTTTAATATTGTGACTTTAAAGAGAAGTCGTATTGATACTGTGTTTGAGTTAAATAGCAGAAATATTTGAACATTCATTGAGTCTGTGTTCCCTGCAGTGTAGTCACCACAATGGGAGGTGGTGATGGAGTACATTTGGGGGGGGGGCGGTCAGCACTGGGGTCGATGGCCTACTTCTCCCTGAGAAGAATCATTTTGATGTTTCAGGCTGTTGCCTAGGGAGGAATTGAGTGGGGAAGGGTTATAGCCTTTGAGTATTCTCTCTTTCTTCTTTTTTTCAATGGCTTAACAACAGTCCTTTTGGATTTCATATTTATTGCTGTTTTTGTTTGTTTGCTTGTTTTTGAGATAGGCTCTTGCTATGTAGTACTGGTTGACCTTGAACTCCCTATGTAGATCAGGCTAGCTTTGAATTTGCAGCTGCCCTCCTGTGTCTACCTCATGAGTACTATGACACAGATGTGTGCCACCACAGCCTGCCAAAGTGTTCCATTCTTAAGAGGTCAGATTTCCTCACTTGTCTTGAATGGCTTTGACACTTACTTGCTGGAAGGCAGTGGGTTGGGCCAAATAGGCTTCCCTGGTTCCTTCCGGCTCCTAAGGGTTATAGATTCTTATTTCTTAGACTGTCTCTGTTATCTATGAGGATGGAAAACTAGTGGCATGGTTTCATTATTTTTGCCTTTCAATTTAGTCATATACTAAAGATACAGCTTCTAGTCTTCATGGTCTACACACTTTAAAGGGTTAGGTCATCTGAAGTAGCTCTGTGGAGAATCTACTATTTTTACTTTCACTAACATGAAAATTGAGGCATGTCATGCCTATATGGTATGCCTGAGGCTGGTGTTTGAGATCTTCTAGAAAGTACTATTGCAGAGGTCAAAAAACAGGATGTTTATATGCCAAGACTTTAAAGACAAACAGACTCCACTTCTGAATTCCCTTAGCATACTCAAGTCTTGGTTCCCTCAACTGTAACCTGAACAAATAACACTTGTAGTCTCTCTCTCTCTCTCTCTCTCTCTCTCTCTCTCTCTCTCTCTCTCTCTCTCTCTCTCTGTGTGTGTGTGTGTGTGTGTGTGTGTGTGTGTAGAAAGAGAAACAACTAAACAAAAACATGTTAAGTCCTTGGTATAATAGTTGGTATATAATTATTGAGTACAGCTATGTATGGAATATAGCTCTATAGCTCTATTATTAACATACTCTTTCCATTTTGCATCACTTCATTTAAACAGTGCTGCTTAATTTACTAGACTTGATTGATCCATTGATAGCATCTTTTCATTGTTAAGAGTATTAATTAGAATAGAAGAAGAAGATAGAATGAAACTTAATTTCCCCTAGAGTCCTAAGGGATTTGTGTGGGTCAATTTATTAATGAAATGTGAAGAACATTTGGCAAACCCTCCAAATGAGACAAAGCATTGTAAAGGGCCTTTAGAAAGAACCGGTATCTAATGTTAATGTCTGTGAAATGGAACTGTCATAGGATAATGGCCTTTTGATGGCACAGAAAATGCCAAGGCAGAGATAAGACATTTATTTTGAAAGCACTAGACAATCACCTATGGATGGTGTCCTTCTACTGGGTCTTTATTTCTAATAGTCTGATAATTGATATGGGTATAATTATTTTTTTCTTGATGGATTTGTTGTATTAGGCAGTGGGCTTACTCACTGTATTTTCACTGAGTTGTGGCATCATCCCTGGACTCCAGGGTAAATCTTTTATCCTGTGTTTTCTTCCATCAGAATTCTGTGTCTGATTTTTTTCTTTTAATGCTGCCATTGTTACATGAGTGAGAGGATTCTTGGTAAGCTCTCAACCCTTGTGGTTACCTCAGTGATGTAACCATCAGCTTAGGTGATTTTTTTTAAAGTCTCCTGGAAGCAGAAATATATTGGACAATGCAGTAAATATTTTAAGTATTTAAAATCAGGTTTGTGGGTGGCCAGACATTTCTATAAAGGTACTGTTTGAAAACTCAGTCTCTCTGAAAGTCTTACGGAGCCATCATGTTGTAGATAATATTTTACACAGGTCAAACTGATCAACTATGGAGTGAATCCAATAACCCTCATGAAAATTCAATTGTCTTACCTAGCAGAACCCAGTGAGTGTGTGCATGCATGTGTGTGTGTGTATGTGTGTTGCACGCACGTGTGCACTCGCGTGTGCGTGCAAGTACACAAGACCATGAACATGACAGTCAAGCATCCAGCACCATAGCTGTGTAGATGGTTATTGCTCCTCTTTTACAAAATGTAATGAAAAGCTAGGAGAATGCCTTTGGTTTGTTATTATTAATCTTGTTTCAAGGAAACATGAGACATGGTAGATGGTTTGGATTGACTTTTTATTTGCTGTTAGTATGGTAATTTCACTCACACACTGTCTTGAATGTACACATTTTAGCTTAATGGATTTTTCAAGAGTCAAGTTATGGCCCAGAAACAACCAATTTCATCCCTCACTGTTGTAGGATCATGCTACAAAAAGAGGAGTCCTTTGACCTTTCCTTCCAGGTCTATTTACTCCAATAGAGCTTGAATGGGAGAGAAAGATTTCATCTTTTGTCTCCTATCCTGAACTTCCCTGATACATGTCTTGAATTTTTATTCAAATTACTTTGGGTTTTAATTTATTCAGTCAAATGTCAACCAAGTCTTGTTTATCCTGTGGATTACATTCATGCTCACTGCAGAATTCTCTAACATTTTGATTTCTAATTATTTTCTTGTTTATCCATGTGGTAGGATGTTTTGAATTCTACCTTCTGACCACTGACCAGTTGGAATTGTAATTTTCCATCCTTCCCAAGCATCTGGTAGTAAAAATTGCATACATTTTGTCTTAGAAAAATCTAGCAAGTGCTTTGCCTCAGCCTTTGCTGTAGCAGTATATTCTTCAGTATTTATTATACTCAGACACATCAATGAATTTTGGATATTTGGAGTGACCTTGAACACAATGAATAACTACAGTTTTTCTAAGGTCATGAGGCAACGCACAAAGGCAACAAAGAATTTGGAACTAACAGAAGCCAATTCAAAGAGCTGTGAAGCTGTTTCTACAACAGAGACCAACCATAAACTCCTTCCAACACTTAATTCCTCACCACTGTAGTTTCAACCCATGTCCTCCCTATTCTGAGGTCAATCCTCTTTTTTTCTTTTCTCTTTATACTGTTTCAAAATTATGTACTAATACAGAACCTTCCCTCTGCCCTTGACATCCACTCCAATTTGAACTTGGCAAAGGAAGCAGGCACCGTATCAGACAGTGGCAGGTCATGATTCAGAAAGGCTTTGAAGAAGAGGGAATCTAAGTTCATTACACTGAAGAGATCAGCCAGAAAGTCAGCTGTATGACTGATGATCAGATCATAGTCTATTTTAAAAATAGGGGAGTTTGGTGTGGTTACAGGTATAGAATAGATAAGCAAAATAAAGATGGTGGAAAACTAAGGTTGGATCCAGATTATGATGACCTTAAGAGCTGTGCTATGGACTAGCATTTGCATGGGGTAAGGTCAAGTCCCTGGAGGTTTCAGCCAGATAGGGGGTAATATTTTGATTTTTAATTTGGGAGAGCCATTTGGAAGCAAAATGGATAAATGACTGGAGAATGAATTGGCAAAATTCAGGGAGACACACACAAGAGAACACCACAGTATACAAAATGAGTGCAAGAAGGGTCTCAATGAAAGGGAAGGTGAAGCCAGAAAAGACAAGTGTTCTTAATATTAAGACAGACAAGACATGCTTAAAGATTGGGAAGACTGGCAATGTGGAAGATGATGTTAGTGCAAATGTAATTATCAAAGATACTGTTCCACTGTACTATAGCACACTTTATACTATGCTCTCAGCAAAGTGAAAGCACTGAGAGCAGAATGGGACAGATACCATGTAAAGTCAGTTATGATGCTCAGGCTCTCTGATGCAGAGGGAAGAGTTCCAGATGAGGACAGTTTTCTGGAGGTGAAAAAATAAATAAGTGTAAAAGAGAATTAAATCTCTGCTGAATATTTGTTATTATAGCACACAGAGATCTTCATTAATTTTCAGAATTGACCGACATTTTGTTTTAAAATCATAGATGCCAACAATGCACACAACAGTTCATGCAAAATGGTAGAAGTATGTTCAGGGCTCTCTTAGAAATTGTTGGAAGCTCTGTATTAACCCCAAGCTGAAATTCATCTAACAATTTCTTATGAAACTTAAGCCTTCCACTCAAACAGCAATTTTTGAAATCAAATCGCTATCACAATAGAATCCAAAGATCTACTGATGGGATACTTACATGCTGAGGAGTGACAATAAGAAAATACTAAACAGTCTTTGTTTTACTTAATTAAATCATCATGTTTCTATAAAAGCAGCAATTTTTGTATGTACAGCAAAATACTAAATTCACAACACAAATCTGAGCCAAGGTGTTTTGGGCAGTGTTTCTTGGCATCCGATGGTGTGGTGGCATGTACATTACAAAAATATGTACGTGGTGCATTCAGAATCAAGGATGCAGTGAAGTCATGCCATGCAACACAGTCAACCAGGGGCTCTGCACTCCCTCTGATGTTAAACTACTTCCTCTTCCAAGGGAAATTTTGAGAAAATAGTTGTGACTTGCCTTGACTAACACAATAATTTATGCCACTTAAAATTTCTCACTTTGAGAAATTTTGCAAATTTAATCATTGTTACACTTATGAATTCATTACAATTATCAATATACCATTAAAGAAGTAGTAATGCTTTCCTAGAGATTAAAATGCATGTATTTGAAGGCAGTAAAGTTACTGTCCCCAAAACTGGATTAATCATTATATTTATGCTTTATTGAATTGGATCTGAAAATTATTTCAAGTTAGATGCAATGACTAGCTCAGGGTCTCAATGTGAATTGAACTGACATGGGTCAAGTTGTTCTAACTTGAATTTCTGTGAATTAGGATGGTTAATGGATTGTTCCTGGTGCCCTCTTAATTGCATGGAGACAAATCATTATTGATGGGAAGCTGTCAATTGGTATTTAAGGTCCATAATAAAAGTTGATAAATCTTTGATATATTTCTATGGTTGAAGAAAAAATCCTGACTTCTCTTGAGTGTAGCATTTGTAGGACTGAGTGAAAAGCTGCTGGTGTGAGCTGGAGGTTGCTAACATGAGCCTTGTTTGAGGCATAATGATCTCTCTGGACTTTTCATTTTCAAGGTTACAAATTCTACCTAGAAAATGAAGTCTGCATACCTATTATGTTGATCTCACAAGAACACATCATATAAACTCCAGTGTGTACCTGCTTCCTGTTACTTCCTCACCACCCAAGCTGGCTGCTTGCTGTCTCTAGGAGGTGCATCCCGTGCTCCCTGTGGGGATCATCTGCATCAGCTCTCTGAAGGTTTTGACAGATCTTCCATAGTGCCATTCTGATCTTTGCTCTTCCTGGCCGTGTCTGAAATCATAGCTCCCATCACTGTTAGCCCCTTGCCCTTCTCTATCATTCTTCACTCGATTTAGGGATGAATAGAAAATAAGTTAAGTGGCCATGTGTTTCTTTGTTCATTGTCTTTCTCCCCTAGAATGCAATCTGCTTAAGGATAACAACTTACTTGCTCACTGATGGATTCCTCCATTAATCAGGTTCCCTAGGGACACAAAATTTATAGAAAGAATATGTATATATCCAGAATGGTCAAATAGTAATAATAGCTGTCTTACACCCAAGGGACTGAGAAGGTAGTAGTTGTTTTGTCCATGATGCTGGGTGCTTCGGCATTCCCAATCTGGAAGTAAAATTCCCAGGGAACCATTGGCCCTCTGTCTACCATAGAAGCCTGGAAACACTGGTTTTAATATCAGCCAAGAAATCCAAAGCAGCAGCCTCAGGGTAAATTAACTATACAGTGAGAGGGAAGGATAAGCAAGGAAAGATGAGTAATCTTCCTCTTCAGTGTCCTTTTTATCTGGGCTGCTCCAAGAAGGTGCCATCCACATTTGCAGTTGGGCTTCTCAGATCAACTAAGACAGACAAGACAATTCTGCAGTTGAGAATCCCTGCTCAAGCGATTCTAAATTTTGACAGGCTGACATTGAAAATGAGCTGTCACACTCCTCAACACCTACAGCCATGCTCAGAACATGGTAAGAACCCAACAAATACTTGTTGAATAAGTGAACAAATATATAAGACCACCCGATTTCTCATAGTAACCTCATAATCTCAGGAGAGACTGATTATTCTTTTCTCATGATCCAAATCGCCATGACAATAGCCAGGATGGGTCTCGATTATGAACTTCAGAAAGTCTATAAAAATCACTGGAGAGACTCAATTCCATCCACACCTCCCCATCTATCCCTCAGTACTTCTTTCATATTTCATTTCTGTATTCAAACGCATCCAATACATGCATATTGAGCACCAGTTCTTTCCCTAATTTAATGAAGGGAAAGCCTCACCTCCATCCTGTTATTACATTCAGTGAAAATAAGGTCATTAATCAGACCCACTTCCTTCAAAGGACCAAAGATCCATTGGCTGTTGCTCAGGCTTTCCAGAGGCCCAAAGAAAAAAATGCAAGGTTTGTCTGCACCATCCAATTTATAGCTATGGAATCTATTGGTTTTCACATTTCCATATTTTTGAGGCACATTAGCAACCACAAGAAAAAAAAAACTATTAATCGTGAAAACGGTTAGGTATGTGTCCATAGAAAGGCTGCCTAGCAATACTGCCTGCTGCATACATCACGGGGTGCTGGCTCCCACAATTTTCTAAACTCTGTTACTCGCTTGCAAAGTTATCTGGTGCTTAAAATGTAATAAGAGTTAGATGCTGTTTTTTTCTCCTTTGTTTTTGCTGTGAAAAACTGTGTTTCCTTTAGAGGAGCTTACAATTTATATACTGAAAATATATAAAAGAATTATGTGTCAACAAAATGGTGTTTAAGGTTTTAAATCATCCGGGCAGTCAGCCCTGAGACTTCCTCACTAGACATCGCAGAGACTTTATGAAAGTTTTATTCTACAATTCCCTGCTCGCCTTTGCTCTTAGCTGCTTCTTCCAGCTATTCATACAGTTTGAAAAATAGAGTTTATATGCTTTAAGTTGCAAGGCATTTAGAATTTTCATAATCTCTTTATTGTGGCTGAAGCAGTCAAAAAATGAAGTCTGCCGTTGATAATACTTCACTGCCTTTACTAGATTAACTGGGACAATGAAGGTAGAACTTGTGGCATTTTTTAAAAAATTTCATTTAAGGGTGCCTTTATTATGAGCAAGGTGCAAGTAATTAAATTAATTTCGCAGTATTTGTTGACAATCAGGAAGCAGGGTATTAATGAAGCTTTATAAAGAACTGATTTTGAAGACAGTTCTTGAGAACAAGAATTTTCTTTTTCCTTCGTGTCTTTCATCACAGGTGTGCTAATCATGATAGATGATTATTGGTTCTTGTTCAGTTGATTTGTAAAAGTATATTGCAGTCCCTTTGCCTAAGTGTCAATTTACAGTGTTTAAGTTACCTACAGTCAACGGCAGTCTGAAAAATATTAGATGCAAACTGAGAAGCAAGTAATTTCTAAGTTCTAAATTTTGTACCATAACAAGTAAAACAACAAAATCTCCTGATTCCCCTTTCTGTACCACACATAGTGTGAACCAACCTTCTATTTGATGTATCCATGATGTGTGAGTTACACACCTGTTAGTCACTTTGTCTCCTTGGTTTTCAGATGGACTGCTGTAGCATCTCATTTTTCAATTGAGTTTCCTTTTTATTGTGTGTCTGTGTATGTGTCCAGGTGCACATGCTCCTGCCTGTGTATGGATTCATATGCACATGTATGTACATGAATTTGGGGGCCTGTGGTTGGTAGCAGATGTCTTCCTCAACCACATTTCACCATAGTGTCTTTTGTAACTGCCTCTCCAGTATCTACAACCAGCTAGGTTTTTGTTGTTGTTTTTTGTTTGTTTGTTTGTTTTGGTTTTGCTTGATTTTATAGTGGGTTCTAGGGGATCCCACATAAGCACATTCCTTATTGATTCATCAACTAAGACTCAGTCATCTGTCAACATTACAGACTGGTCAACAGCCATTTAAGTCGAGATGTTTGGGATTTAAATTATGACAGGAACGAGGTGTAACTTTCTCTATTATGGACTGTCAGATTTTACTCCTCTTTCTAATTTGCTTGTGCATTCCCCACTTCAAAATACAAAGAAAGTTTGAGCTGGTCTAGCACAGAATTTTCAGCATATCATGGATGCCTTTGGATCATCTGTGCCCACTCCTAACTCAATCAACTGTAAAAGAAGGGTTAGGTCACACAGGAAAAGAGCTGTTTGCACTTCAGAGGCTATAAAGAGGGAATGCAGAGGCATCTTATAGCTATGTCTGGTTTAGTTTGCCTTGTAAGTGCTAGGATGTGACGGGGTTTTGAATTACTAAGGACACAGGATTGTCAGCAGTGCTCAGAACAGACCATCTGATGATGATGACACCTAAGGTTAAGTCAGAGCTGTAGGTGATGCACCCAGGAACTGTATCAGACAGAGAAAAGAGTTTCAGAAGGAAATAGGGGGAAGATGTTTGTCCCGGGACTCAACTGTGTACCATCTAATAAATATTCCAGAAATGTGAGTTATGAAGTTGTATTAATATGAATAAATTAGGACCCATGATATAATGAATGCAAAATATGATAGGGAATGACTAATTGGAAGAAGATGTCCATAGGTGTGGTAAGACTGTAGGCAGAAAGACAAGTCAGGAGGACAGTTCTTGTAAGAGACAAGCTGTTTCTACTGGAAGGGAGCAGCAGGAGATAGAGGGGAAGTCATGTGACTGAGGACCATGTATACTGACCCTGTTTACAGCATTGAAAGATGGATGGTGAAGGAGAGGGAACAGACCAGGTTTTGTTTCGTGAAGTTCTTGGAGGGTGGTATCAGTCGCTGACACAATGAAGAAGAGTGAATTTGAGGAAGAAGCATTAGACAAAAAGGGATGTGGGAGTCTCTGAGAAGTAGACATGACAGAAGTTGGTCACTCTGATGAAGAGTGATGTTAATCTCATCAATGAAGTAGCCGTCAGGTTTTCTTCATATTAATAAGAAATAGTACAGCTGGAAGCTGTGTCAGTGGGGCAAGTATGAAAGCAGAAAACGATATTCATCCCCCCAGAGATTAAGATTCAGTCATATAACTATAGATGGCCACACCACTTGTGATCCCAATCCAAGGCTTGCTGGAGCCCCTAACTTCACCACTTTGTCCTTGACAGTGCTTTAGAATGGCAGCGTTCATTAAACAGACAGGAAAGAGTATTTTGGAACATACAAAGTCTTCCTTAGGATTGACAAGCTGGCTTGCTGTTAAAAGAGCTTGCTGCCAAGCCTGTGGACTTGAGTTCAATTCTTAGGCCCCACATGATCCTAGGAGAGAACTATTCCTACAAACTGTACTCTTGTTTCCATGTTCCCTGTGGCAGGAGTGCTTGTGCATGTGTGTTTGCATACAAATAAATAAATAAATAAAATTAAAATCTTCACATCAAATCAAATAACTTAAAGAGGAAACGTTTCTCATTGCCTGCACTTACCTTTGATAAACTGAAGAATTAGAAAACCACAGCAATTTGGGAATCATTTAAGTTGCTAAATCAACTACTTAGAGTATAAGATAAATGAATGAATGATTTCCCCCAGCCCAGAGTGGCAGATAAAGATTGGTCATGCAGGATTATAGATTGAACAAGATTCCACAATGTAAATGAAATGATATGGAAGTATCTAAATAGAATCATAATGTGTAAGGCTAGCCAGTGATTCATCTCCCAAAGAAATGAGATTCCTGATTGGATACTGTGTCTGTTAAACTTCTTGGTTCTTATCAGCAGAAGTAGGCACTAGGCATTATCTAGCATGATTTCATATGTAGGTAATAGGAAATCCAAATCAAAATGGCTTCAACGGCGTGAGAAAACTCCCACTTCATGTGACTAAAGAGTTCAATTTATAGACCTTTTAAAATATCTTCAAAAATGTGTTGCCTTTGCTCCCATTATGTTTTCACTGTGTTGGCCTCATCCTGAGGCCATCTCCTCTCATGACAGACGGGCACATGCTGCTCCAACAAAGGCTTCATGCCTCACATCCAAGAAAGGGAACTTATTTTTAAAATGACTCCCACGGAAGCTAGAAATACCCTCTTTCCTACAATCCCCAGCAAACTCGCCTCATACATGAATGGCCACATTCAGTTATATGCCATTCTGAACCATTTACTTTGAATAACAGGAAGAGACATGATAATTAGCTTGAGTTAATCAAGAGCCACTCCTAAATGAAGAGGGGGAGACAAATCCATATCAAATCCAAATATGTGGCTGTTTGTCCAGAGCCCTGTAAGGAGGAAGACAGAGGGCTAGAGAGGGGTGGGTTTCCATGTGGGAAAGACAGAGAATGTTCAGCACGTTGACTTCAACATAAACTGAATGCTTAGGAAAATGCAGAAGGCTGTCTGCATGGAGTTCTATCTCCTTCCTTCCTTCCTTCCTCCCTTCCTTCCTTCCTTCCTTCTTTCCTTCCCTCCCTCCTTCCTTCCTTCCTTTCTTACTTCCTTCTTTCCTGCCTTCCTTCCTTCCTTCTCTACTTCTCTCTCCTTCCTTCCTTCCTTCCTTCCTTCCTTCCTTCCTTCCTTCCTCCTTCCTTCCTTTGCTGTGTGTGTATGAGTATGTACCACATGAGTTTAGTGCCCTTGGAAGCCAAAAGAGGGCATCTGATTGCCTGGAAATGGAGATACAGATAGTAGTGAGCCTCTATGTGTGCACTGGAAATCAAACACATGTTTTCTACAGGAGCAGCAAGTGCTCCGAACCTCAGACCCATCTCCCCAGCCCAGGTTTCAGTTTCTTTGTGGAAAGTCTGGGGAATTCATCACAGAAATGGGACAGGAAGTAGTTAAGCTACCAGAGCCTAAGCATGAAGGCCACAAGAGGCAGTGATAGCTATTTGACACCATCATCCCACAATGAACCAACTCTCCTTCCTCCTCCTCCTCCTCCTCCTCCTCCTCCTCCTCCTCCTCCTCCTCCTCCATCACAGCGCAGGGAGCTGGCAAAGCTTGGTCCATGCATTTACATTCGGTCTAGGAGTGATCAGAGAAGCCTGACCCATCAGCCTGTTCACCACAGAGTAGAAGATCATTCTCCCAAAGGTATTGGGTAGTTTTCTAAATAAAGCTGTGAATGGTATTGCTTGTAATTGTCCACTATAAACTTCATGAAATTCCAAATAGGCAAGAGATATAAGAATTTAGAATGGCAAAATTAAATGAAGAACTTAATTATAGGAGAAACTTTTTATCTAAAGATGTGCTGATTAAATTAATTTTGGTTGAACACCTAGTGTATGCAATGTGCTGTGCTATAAAACTAGTAGAGACCCTCTTTATGCCCATCAGGGTAGACGCAGAAGGGGGCTTAAATAAAGACCATGCAGTCTGGATTTTTATCTTTAAGGTGAACAGAACTTCATGTAACAATACGCAAGTTCTGAGTAGTTGGCAGGTCTGGAACCAGAGCCTTGGACTGTGCTAACCAATCTAGCCAGGGTCTTTCTCTGATGCTTTGCAGTGTGTACAGTCACTAAAATGAACAACAAATGGACCTCAGAGTGAGGACTCCGGCATTATCACATGCTGGAGACAAGGTTGAGAAGTCACTGGGAGTAGCTTTTATCAGCATCACCATCATAACCGACACCTTAGCCCTCAGTCAGGCCCAAACAAAACTCATCATTGGGAGGAACAAGGGCAACTTGTTCCAGCACATGCTTTCTGGTAGTGAGGAAAAAGCATTCAGGGAAGGCAGCCATGATCGTGGTCAGGGAAGGCAGCCATGATCGTGGTCAGGGAAGGCAGCCATGACCGTGGTCAGAGAAGGCGCTGCTTGTTGCTTCTGCCCTAGGGACTCAAGTAAATGAAATAAGTACTGATCTGTGTAGAATGTTTTCCACAGTTATGACCCAAAGCAAGGGAGGGTAAGGAGTACTGGCTCACGGTGGTCCCCTGGCTTCTAAAGGGTCTTTAGCTCCCAAGGCTCTGCAGCTTCAGACTCTTGCTTGCACATTAGAGTTACCTTCTTTATGTGCTGGATTTTAGTCTGTTTGCTCCTGTAGTTCATCTAAGCATCAGTAGATGGGGCCCTTGGTTCCTTTGAAGAATGGCAAGGATTGAATTTTGTTAGTGTCTGGTGGGCTGCATGATTTTTTCTTTTTGCGTTTCCAGCACACACTATTTGCACTCTTTACAGCACACACACACACACCTTTGTTTATCAAGGAAACATAAAACTCACTAGTGACACAAAGGTCACTGT
The DNA here is from genome assembly GCF_003668045.3 of Cricetulus griseus. Taxonomy (NCBI): domain Eukaryota; kingdom Metazoa; phylum Chordata; class Mammalia; order Rodentia; family Cricetidae; genus Cricetulus; species Cricetulus griseus. The sequence goes on along the minus strand of NW_023276806.1, from coordinate 15,900,076 downwards.
CCCCACTCCTAATCTCTTCAATACAGAAAACTTAACTCTGCTTAGGGGGAGATGAGGATAGCACAATTCCCAAACAGAGGCATCATTGAAAGAGCAAGACAAGACAAGGCAAGGTGGAGGTTAACGTTTTTCACTCAGGTTTTGGCTGGAGAGGATTTTGTTACATGGGACCACAGGTGACAATTCTGTGGCATTGAGTTTATCCAGATTTCTGGTGATTTGCTCTCCTCTGACTTATTATGAAGACATCGTGTGAACTGGCTGGTTTCGCCCTTTTCCTGTGCTGACAATCTTCCTGAGTGATGGTTGTCGATAGTTCTTAAAGAGAAAACCTGGTCACCTGGCTCTTGCACCTGTTCAAGTGGCCGAGTTTCAGCTTCTGAGAGTTGAGATTCTTTCCCACCTTAAATGGAAACTTTCCTGGGCAGGAGAGGCGATAGCGTTGGATCCTCATGGAGTCTTTCCTTGATTTTTGAGCTCTTCAGAATTAATCACTGTTTCACTTGTGGTGTCCCCCGCCTGCCCCTGAAGGGGTCAATCCAGAATTTTATTTTTCAGTCCAGTATCATAGATAACAACAGCAAAAAATATGTTTCTTATGTGGGAAACTTGGTATATATACACATGATTCAACATATTAAACACAACTTCGGTTAGTATGATTTAATTTATAGATTGAAAGCCTCTTCCTTAGTGTCATTAATTTGTGTTGTAAATAACCCCTGTGCTTGGACAGATTTTAACAGCAGATTTACCACACAATACTCAAGATATATCATTATGGGAGAGACAAAATTGGCTGTTTTGTTTTGTTGTCATTATACTGTGTTTTAGACAAATAGGTCTGTGGTTCAGTATTAGCCACTTCCTAAGGACTTATATTTTGGCTTGAAGGACCTCCTATATATCTTAAAGAACACCATAGACCACACTTTTTCCAAGTTCAAATCTTAAGTAGCTCATAAATCAGGAAAAATGAAGTGTCTTCATCCATGGTGTCCTCTCTCTTTTTATAATCTGTAACCTAATGTGGTAAATGGGGATATAGTTTGCAGATTTTGGACTTACAGAGTCTACACTAATGAAACTAATGCATTACTTCTGGGTAGAGATGTTTGCCTACAGTTAGCCCAAAGCCAGTTTTAGGGAGGAATTGTTCATTTCTTCCCTCCCTTTGTGCTGACAAGCTAAGTGATATATACGGAAATTGTGTGTGTGACTTGTGCCTTCATCTGAAGGACTGCTTGTGGGCAAATTTCATTAGTACTTGATTAGTACTTGTGCTAATTAAGCCAGGCACAATTTTGCCTCCAGTCTTCCAATGATGAGTTAAAGCTGGACTGAAAATGTGGCCCTAAGTACATGCATTGGACGCCCATAAGCTCGAATAATTCCGTAGAGAATTCTCACTTGACTCCCCCATTAAGGGTCTGAAAAAGTAGAACAGAGAATACCCCGTTTCCAGTGCAATTTGAGTTCACTCAGATATGCGATATGCTAATGTTTAGATTAAGCAGATGGCGAGGAAGGCAGTCGTTAGTTGAGAATTGTTTTTCTCTTTCTGCATATTATTTTCAAACAAACACTTTAAGAGGTAAGTGTGTTCCCTCCTCCCTTTGCTTCTTGAGTGAAAACAGAAAGGAGGAAGAGCAGAGCTGCTTGGCTGCCATTGTCATCCTCTGGTTGCCCACGTGCACCCATTTGATTAGGCGGTGAGAAAAAAGTGGTCCCATTTCTTTGGTGAGAAAGCTTTTTGCTGTTTTTGTTATTTTAGAGGAAAAAAGAGTTGGATCCTGGGTGGGACAGAGAAGGGAAAGAGTTGAATTTGAAAACAAAAGCTTCTTGGGGAAGGGAACAGTTGCTCTACCTCTTCATCTAACTTCTTCTAGGGCTAGTCAACACTGGCCCCACCCTCCTACTTCTCAATGAGAGTCATCTCTTCTTCCCTTTTCTTCTCTTCCCCTTCCTTTTCTGTTTCATCTTCCTCCTGCTGTCTTCTCTTTTCTCAATCCCCCTCCTTATACAATTTTTTTCTCTAGTGCTTTTTGAATTTTCCACATTTTTCTATATGTAGTATGATGTGGTGTTTTAGTAGCTCTATTAAAAAAAAAAAAAAAAAAAAACCAAACAATCTTGCTAACCTTCAGAATTCCTGTTTGTTCAACTTCTCACAAATAAGGAGGTGCAGTTTAAATATCAGGTTCTATCATTTATGGAATCACAACCCTTTAGGGTTAGTACCAACATCAGTTTATCTCATTCTATTTTTTAAAGAGATTTTTCTTAGGATTTTGGAGTGGTGGCAAAAATTTAGACATGGAATGGATAGAGAAATAGGGAAAGCAATACATTTGGGGAAGTTTTGTTTTGTTGTTTTTAATGCAAAATTCTTTGAGGATTTCTCTGGAGATTACAAAAATGTTTGGTTGCTTTTTAAAATAAAATTTATTTAGATACTGGGCTGACATTTCTTTGCCCTACCTCCTAGGGAATGTAGGCTCTAGGGCAACCTGGCTCAGATGGATTAAGCAAACAAAGTCTACCAATCCACTTTCTTCTCTACCACCCTTCATTCTTCATCTAAGAATGGCCACTCTCAGCCAAGTCCAGCTGTCAGTGGTCCAGGGATTTTATTCATGAGTGTTTAGGAGCATCACTTACCGACTCTATTTCTTACACCAGTGTCAACACTCCCTTCCTCAGTAGCTTATTCCCTTAGGCTTCCAAAGGTATAGTTTACCAGATGGCTAGATTGTTCATACCCTTGTTGGTATGAGCCTCATTTGTCATCTTTTAAACAATGATTCTCAGTAGTAAGGTCTACAAAGGTCATCTTTCTTGCATCTTCACATTTATGTGTGTGTGCGTGCGCACATGTGGAAGCCAGAGGTAAGTCAACATTGTCTTCTTCTTTGTAACTACCCAACCTTTTGAGATAAGCCTTCTTACTGAACCCCTAGCCGACCAGTTAGACTAGCTGGGAAGTAAGCTCTGAGAATTTGCCAGGCTGTGGTTACCACTTCCGAAACGTGGAGTTACAGATACGCATGGCTTTTGTATGGGCCCTGGGAATCTGAACTCAGGTCCTCATGTTTGAATGACATAGCTATTGAGCCCACACTCTACCTATGTCCAACCTCTCATTTATTCCTGTATGTATGCAGGTGTGTGTGTATGCACCTTTGTGTGCATGGGGAAGAAGGGAGTGTCCAGGTAGTATCCAACCCAAGGTCTCACCACTCAGCTATTTCCCTCGACCCCAATTTTAAAAAGCCATTTCTTTTAGCTTTCAGTTCACTAAAAGGACTCTGGAGAAGATAGCATGTCTGAGTAAGGGCATCTCCACTCTCGTTTTTCTTCTTTGGTTGTTTCTGTCTTCTCCGAAGCACTTGCCACCTCAGTGTGTGAACCAATTCTTAATAAGAAACTTTATCCTTTGTAGGTTTCAGTGATGACACAACCTCCTTATACTGTCTTCTGGTAAAAGACCCATATCTATCGTGTTCACTCTGATCTGTGTCAGTATTGGTGTTGATCTGGTTGCTATAGTGATCTTTCAATTCAGTTGTTTCAGTTCGATGATCATCATGTCTTCCCTTGTAGATATAACGTATGTAGTACGTTAGCCACTTTTCAGAGGTGGCTATTTGAACCTAAATTAATTTGAATTAACTAGACTTTTTTGTTGTTGTTGTTTTTGGTCACACTGTCACATTCCCAGCATCCACTGTCTAGGTGTGAACAGTGGCTGCCATATTGCACAATGTGGTTTTTAGTACACTCCCACCATTGCTGAAAGTTCAGTCAGTGTGTGCTATTCTGGAAGGTTTGAGGGCAGTTACTGGAGCCTGGATTAGGTAAGTCATAAAATCATTATTTGCTAACTCCCTCTACAGTGCTAAAACATTATAAAACATTAAACAGTATATATCTACAATTATTTATTATACATTATATATTACACTATATATACATATATACATATACATATATAGTGCTCTACATCGCATAAAAGCAGGGTACAATGTGTTTAATGTGTAGGATTAGTGATGGGCAGATTTGACTACTAGTCTTCTATAGCCCTTGACAGGTGTATGTCAAAGGCAAAGGTTCCATGTGCTTTCGCTTTTTGCATCTCAGTTTTCTTACCTGTAAAATGCAGTGATTAGTGGTGACTTTAACATAAGGCTGCTGTACAAATTAGAGAGATTGATGAATATAAAGTCTTACATATAAAGTTAGAAGCTGAAAAATGGCAGCTGGCATTATTGTTCTTTCTGGTGCATGTATCTTCACAATGGGAGCCAATACCTAATACACATTTGGGTTTCATTTTTGCTCAAGTTTCATTTCTGTTAATAGGATAAAATAAACCTGCCCCCCTGGACAAAAACAATTTAGGAGACAAAAGGTTTATTTAGCTCACAATTCAGGTTACAGTCTAGCATAGCAGGGAAGTCAAGGAAAGCATCAAGGACTTGAAATGGCTGGTCAAATTACATCTGCAGTCAAGAGCAGAGAGATGAATGGATGCATGCTTCTGGTGCTTAGCTGAGTTTCTCTATTCATACAGCCCAGAACCCCAAGCCCAGGGAATGATACAGCCAACAGTGCATTGGATCTGCTCACATCAATTCATACAATCAAGACAATCTCTCAAAGACATATCCATAGGTAAACCTGATTTAGACTACCCCACATAGAGGGCTTCTCAGGTAATCCTAGGTTGTCAGGTTGACAGTTTAAAAGGGTCACATGTTCTAGGATACTGACTAGGAGAACAGCATTGGAAAGAAAGACTTTTGAAGACCAGAGGTTGTCTGGAAAAGTTTACTACAGAATGCATTTGTCTAGGATCATATGTTTACAGCTATGATACGTGTATCGGTCATGATCAGAATCCAAGAAGATTGGTCCGAGCAGTTTCCATCAGGAGCTGTGTATTCCTCACAAACAGTGACAAATATGTGCTCGATTCGGCAGCACATATACATTAGTGACAAATATGTGTCCTCCTTAGGCTGATAGCTCAAGGCAATGCTGCTGTCTTTTACCCAGCTTGGAAAGAGTGTCCTGTGCTCTTGATATGGATCCTATAAGGCACTTTGTAAGGGAGCTGTTAGTCAGAGTTCTAAAACATGGATGGGTATAAAACACAGATTTCATCTACATCCCCTGAATGTTGGGAAGTTAGCTAGCTCATCTTTGCGGGGCTGTCAGAGTCTCTGAAAAAACACTGCATGTCACTGCAGGTCACTGCAGGTCACTGGCAGCCTGATACTCCTGACTCACTGCACCCTATAAGCATGCATTTGGAAATTCCTGTAGGAAGCATTTCCATGTCACAAAATTCTAGAAAAGAACTGAATATCACAAGCTAGCTCACTTGTCATTTCCTTCTGGGGGACAGTCAGTCCAAGTCTGGAATGGGTTCTATGAAGAAAACTGTTATATTAGGTGGTAACATGAAAAGTAGCTTTCCCACACTGCTTAGAGTGGTGACCTGAGTAAGCCCATGTTAAACTCTCAAGAAACCATCAGGAGTGAGACCTCTGGTGGCTTGTGTTCCCAACTAGCACCTAGCCCAGATACTGTTAGTGGAGTCCACAGTTTCATGCTTCATCTCCCAATGTTCTTATGGTCAACTTGCTATAAATTGGAGTTTAAATTTAATTTGACATCTAACAGAAGCAGAAGTTTGATTCAATTGTGCAGATGTGATTGCAAGAGTCTGTTTTCCTCAGATCCAGGTTTGTCTCACCTCTGATCTCTGTGCAGACATGTTCAGTGGGTTAGGACTAGAACTCATTGAGGTCTCCATGCCACCATCCTAAAAGGTTCTGCTTGATGGCACCATCAGGAGGGGACACCTGACATCTATGTTAGTAGAGCAAAAAAGTGCTTGCCCTTTCAGAGAACCTAAGGCAGCATTTCCCATTGTAAACAGCCGCATATATTCTTTAGCCCCTAACTGCACAAGATTGGCTTTACAATTGAATTACAGGCAGAAAATTTTAACTGGACATCACAAGAGATGGTCTTTTAAGTCAGTGAAAAAGGATTAATTTGTAAACCTTTGGCTCTTTCTTACAGTATTATTTCTATCGAGCAGTTGTGTTTTAAACAAGGCTGGTCATGTTATGATTTGAGCCATACAGAGTGTTCTCGATTTAGACCTAAAAAGATTAAAAAGATGAGATGGTTCCTTCTCTATTTATGAGACAGGCAAATAAAAGGGAGGAAGACAGAGAAGGCACTGTGTTTCCCAAAGGGGATATAGCAGACACCCTTAAGAACAAGGATGCAAGTTCCAGAGATAAAGAATGTAGTTTATTCAAATGATATTTCTGTCTTTCTTGTCTTCCCCCTCCATGGTATTTTTCCCCCATTGAGATACTGTTTCCATCCTTATTGGGTATTTACAATTTCTTTCAAGTGAGATCAAATGGGATCACACTTCCTGTTTCATGAGGGTTGGCTCCTCATTGAACATTATTAGTGCCAAGCAGAAAGGAATGGGTAACTACAGGGAGGTTCTCGTTTGGAAGGAAAGCTGTATTGCAGTTGAAAGGGAAAGACAATGCAGCTGTTTTTAGTGGCTCCTATCCTTAGAAATGCTAATGGAAGTGATTGAATTTCACTGAAAGTGGGGCTGAGCAGTGCAAATTAAAAAGAAAAAGGGGTTTGAGAGTAAGAGTCTCATTTAGAGACAAAGATCTTATTTACAGTAACTTTATCCTAACATCTCCATTTTCAACATTGGTAAATTAAACATTTAGAGCCCAAGGCACCCCACCCCCAATGTGCACCACCCATCTTTACTCCCATCTTTACTGCCTCTGTCTCCTCTCACCATGGAAATACCTTCTTCACCTTCTTCTTCTTCTTCTTCTTCTTCTTCTTCTTCTTCTTCTTCTTCTTCTTCTTCTTCTTCTTTTTCTTCTTCCTCCTCCTCCTTCTCCTCCTCCTCCTCCTACTCCTCCTCCTCCTCTACCTCCTCCTTCATCTTCCTCCTCCTTGTGTTCTGTTTTCAAATGTTAATCCAAGAAAACTGGTGTCCAATTTTCCTTGCTTAATTGAGCAGTACGTGTAAAAGTAAGAAGCAATGAGGGTAGACAAAGGACACTGGAGGACTCTAGTGATAAGAGAAGACTGGAGAGCTGGGTGCTGTGTAATTAACCATGAATACAGTGGTTATTCGTCACTCTACATGGATTCCTAAGGATAACAATTGATCAATCCCTCATAGGCCGTGGATCTCAATTTTCTAGGCGTTTGGAAGGATGTCTTAGACTAATACAAGTAGTAAACTTGGCCTTGTTAGAATTTGTGTTCTTTCTATAAAGAAGCTGCTATTGGCTGGGTGCTGATGAAGGGTGGCAGGTAGAACAAAAAGTGAGCTGTTCTTGCAGGAGAAAAGAAAATATCTCTTGTTGTCTTACCCAAGACCCAGTGTGATTTTAATGTGTTCCTCATGTTCTCCTGAAGTGACTCAGAGTGCTACAAGTGGGGATCAGTCAGAGGGTACCCACTAAGATTGTGTTCTAGAACAAAGAAGTACAGTCCATTTACTAGCTCTTAGAGTCTTATTAATAAGAGAAATTTAAAATGTACTCAGAAGGGAAGGTCCAGGATAATTTTATTAGAGTTTGAGAGAAAAACAACAAGTTAGGCAAAATGTAAATCTTGGCAGCTGCCTGGAAGAGGAAGACAGAAGAGGAAGAGAAAAGCCTGTCTTTGGAGGTAGAGTTCCGCAGTAGAGGTCAGCAGGCAGTTGCATGGCAGAAAAGTAGCCAAGTGACAGAAGCGGATGTGAGCTTTCGAGAACGACTTAGCCTGGAGTGCCAGAGAAAGCTTGCTTAGGCTATGGGCTAAATATGGAGGAAAAGAATACAAATGAGAAAGGAAAGTTATACCGTGGCCACTGAACAAAGGTAAGCGGCAGTGGGCCCATCAGCGACTACATGAAAGAGAAGGGTTTCTGGAATTTTTTTTTCCCATGGCAATAATTATTCCTTCCTTTAGTATGTCTTCAGATAAATCAGCTTTCTTGGGGGGCGGGGAGATGAACTCCTGGCCATATGATTGACAGACCCAGATGGAGAAACTTTTAAGGGAAGACAAAATGGTATGTAATGTTCTAATCTTGGGAGTAGATTGAAATTTTCTGTCTTCACCTGAGACCAGAGGTGTCCTATTCTTTTAATCAGAAGGCCTGAATAGTGGCAAAGCTGATGTTTATCACAAAAATGGGAGATGAGGATCACAGCTGGCAGTGGGAGAGGCCCACCTTCAGTGGCCTGCAAGCCTAGTAATTTCTGTCTTGCCACCTAACACCGTGCTCTTGGGCTTCCTATTCTCCAGAACTGTGAGATGAATACACTTCTCTTGTTTATAATCTACACCATCAGCAGAGTTCCGTCACAACAGTGGTTCTCAACCTGTTATTTGGTGACCCATTTGGGGATCAAACAACCCTTTCACAGGGCTCACTTAGGACCATAAGAAAACTCAGATATTTATATTATGATCATAACAGCAACAAAATTACAGTTCCGCAGTAGCAATGAAATGATTTTTATGGTTGGGGTCACTACAACATGAGGAACAGTATTAAAGGGTCGCAGCATTAGGGTAGTTGAGAACCACTGTGTTAGAGGAATAGACTTGAGAAAAGATCCCCATAACAAGATGGCTATGATAGTTAAAATTGATTGTCACCTTGATGGGATGGGATGTAGAACCCCCCAAAGAAACAAGTTTGCAAGGGATTATCTAGGTGAGCTTAATTGCACTGGGTAGACCCACCCTAACAATGGGCAGTACTGTGGGCTGAGAGCCTGGACCCACTAAAACTCAGAAAGCTAACTGAGCACCAGCGTTCACAGTGCTTTCTCAGTGACTGCAGATGCACACGGCAGCAGTCATCTGCTCTTCTGCCATGACAACCCTATTATCTTCACCTTCCCTGCAAACTAATAGTCAATGTAGATGCTTCCTTCCTTTAGTTTGTTTGTTTGCTAGTTATGAAGAGGGTAACTAAGCCAGGGAAAAGCACACACTGATTCAGTAAGCTTCACATGACCTGGGAGTCTTCCGAAATGATGGTCCAGATAGGAAAACCTGTGTGTTTTGGGGCTTCCGTTTGATGAAGAATAGTTGTTGCTAGCCATGCCTGGGCAAAGGTTATCACTGAAGGGAACCGACTGGTGAGAACTTAGCCGGGCATGTACAGTTTTTCTGCTCCCTCTGTCTTCACAGGTAAGGATGCTCTTGTCCTTGTGAACTGGGCATCTCAGAGAACACCACACTCACATTGTAGATTCTACAAGGCTGACGGAGACTGAGAGGCATTAGATCATTGGTAGATCAAGAACCAAATAATCTTGAGCTACCTGTGGTCTCCTTGATAGCATCCACTGCCCACTCCTGTGTCTCCCCGAACATCCCTGTGACAACCAGGTGAAACATCTGGGAATGCTATTAACAGGCCCATAGCTTCTAATGACCCCAGTGCTAAGAATGACCCCAGGACCGGAGGCAATGGCAGAAGTTTCTCTACTTAGCTGTAAACTGCCTACTTGATATTTCCACTAATGTGTTTAAAAACTACCTTGACATATGATTTTCTTTTGTTGGATAACTGTAATAACTTCGTGAAATAGTTTTCATGCAAGGACATATTATTCAGGTCAACTTAAGTCCATTTTTCTCAGCCACAGTTATTCAAATTTGGCTCAAGGATAAACTGTATCTTATTCCCTGGGAGATGAGAACTAGATTTAGCATCAAAATCTCCCAGGTTCAGGGCCAGGACCTTTGGGATGAGAGTCATTCTGCTTAGCTTCTAGTAAATGAGGAGAAGGCACCTTCTTTCTTCTGCTGTCTTTGTAAATGACAAGATTCATTTGGAGGATAGAGTGACCCAAGCTCCAACAGGAGAGGAGACCTCTTATCTTTACACAATCATGGCCTATCTTCCTGGCTTCCTCTCTTGTATTTCTTTTCCTGTCACCCTTTGGTTGCCTTTTCATGTACTATATGAATGATTTAAGTCTGTGAAATAAAATGTAGAAATAATTAAGTTGGAGAAGTTGCTTGCATGTGCTTGCCTTTATGATAGCAGGGATTGGGATTGAATTTTTGCTTGTTTTTTATCACACACACACACACACACACACACACACACACACACACACACACACACACACTGCTGACACTTAGCATAGCTGTGGCTCCCAATCAGCATTTGTGAAGGAGTGCAGAAGAAACACTTCTACTGACTGCCCACTGTCTGGCCTCTGTCTTGCTCCAGCCAGAGACTAGGTGGATTGCTGCAGTGAGGAGTCATGGGAGCAGACTTCCTGGTGTGTGCATGACCTGACAGTTCACTGAGCACTGAAATAAAGGAAAAGGAGGACAGAAGGTCGTTATGTTTAGCTTCACACAGGGTGACATACATGTATGTATGTGTAGTAACTGAGGTACTTGAACCTGTTAACATATCTCAACATTAAATATGTAAAGCTGCTTAAAAATAACCAAGGGGCTGAAGAGACGGCTCAGCAGTTAGGAGGACTTGCTGCTTTTTCGGGGAACCTGAGTTCAGTTCCCAGCATGCACGTTAGTTCCCAGCTCACAAAAAGTTTCAGGATGGCCTGAGGCCTCTGGTCTCCTTGGGTACTTGCTCTTACACATATGTACCCACTCATTCTACCCCATGCCACACGAATATGCATAACTTAAATGAAAATAGATTCTTTTCAAATGTAAATATATAAATTGGGGTTGTGGTGCTACTCAGTGGGACATTGCTTATCTAGCATGCACAGGGTGTGATCTCCAGTACTGCAGAGAAATGAAATAATAAAATAAAATAAGCACATAAATCACTCCAAACATTTTGGACAAACGCATTTCCTAAAAATAAGTATGACTTTGCTTTAATCTGCTCTGAATATTAAATCTGTGATTGTCTCCTGAATGTACAAATGTTTTGACCTTTGGTAGCTCTGTGAGGGAAAGTATGGTTGTATTAAGAGACAAGAATGCCAAAAGGGCTTTTATAAGAGTTTCTTTATGTAAAGATATTTAAATAGGAATATCTATCCATGTTACGCTGCAAACCTGAGACAACTCAAATTGAAATCTACACGTAGAGGTGGTAGAGAATGCTGGCTCTTGCTGTTTCCCTTGGCCTAAACACTCTTGCATTTCGAGCAAGCACCAGGGAGAACACTATCAACTACCACCTCACAGATTGAAGGAATGCTTCTGGGATGCTTTCCTAGTTCTCCAAATAGGGTTTCACTCCCTTTGGAAATCCCCACAGCCCATGAGACCTGTGCTAAGATTGGGCCTGGTGAGTTTCCTCAGAGGCTTTGATGGTACAGTTGAGAGCATGCGCTTTTTGCAAGCTGTGTACTCTTTGGAGTGAGGGCACAGATCACTTAGAGAAAAGATGTAAAATTCTCACATCCCTGAGGAGACGAAGCCATGGAGGAAGCGACTGAGAGTGGTGGCAAAATCAAGTACTCCAAGAACAAATTGGAGAGGTATTGATTGCCCATTTCTAAGTCCAGCAGAGAGGCTCCAGCGGGCAAAGACACACAAGAGTTTATGACAGTGGACAGCTCACAAATACGTGGTGCGGGCAGAGCAGGAACTGGAGTATCTAGGAGCGTGTTGCCTAGCAGGATGACAGAGAGTCTTCTGTGGGGGGGGGGGAAGCATTGGTTTGCAGGTTCACTGCAATGAGTTGTAGTGGTTCTTATCCATTTCAGGAAAACAACTCCTGATAACACCTTTTAAAACTTGTACTGGTGTATTAAATCATTTTTGACTTTCAGCCCTGCTTATGATAATTTAGTCTCATCTTCCCTTTGGTCAGATTGACTAAGAAGAGAGGTGAGAAGAGGAATAAAGAGGGCAGGGATCTTTTGTGTACTAAAAGAATCTTGCAGAAAGGACCTTGGCTCTAGAAGGAGGTGTTATTTGGGCAGAAAATAAAAGGATGTGAAATTTAGGAATGAAAGTAAACTAACTCTCCTTGCCTCTAGTGATGACAGGGGGGCCCTTCTGCTATGTGAAAATAAGAATTTAGCATAGTTAGGAATGCAGGCCTAGGATTCTTGAAGGGACTACAACATCCTACCTCTGACCATGTTTAATAGTGTAACTCTTGCACTATGGAGACAGCTCAATTAGTAAAGTGATCCATGCAAGTGTGAACCTCTGAGTTCACTCCCTAGCACCCATGGCCAAAGTATGATGTTATGGTGTTCTTATGAGTCTAATGCTGGGAGGCAGCCACAGGTGGATGCCCAGGGCCAGGGCCAGGGCCAGGGCCAGGGCCAGGGCCAGGGCCAGGGAGAGACCCTGTCTCCAGAAACAGAAGGTGGATGATGCCTGAGGAATTATACCTGAGGTTTATCCTAGGTTTTCATGTGTGCACTCAATACAGGCATACCTGCACACACACACACACACACACACACACACACACACACACACACACACACACACACACATCCCTCTTGCCTCCACTGTTGTCATATGTGAGATACAGAACACACTTTTGATGACTTACCTGTATTCAGTGCAACACTGTGGTCTTTGTGATTGGAAGTTGTTAGACAATGACAACAGAAACTAGCAATAAATGAGCTTGGGAAACATTCTGGGTGAAAGGCAAGATTAAAAAAAAAAAAAAGGGGCGCCAGGACCATAGAGCACAGTAATAGAGTCCAAGGGACTACCCTAAGTCCTCCTGTAATACTCTGGACCACAAAGCCTCCCTTGCCTATATGGAACACTTATACCACAAACATACCACAGTGCTCAAAGTCAGAAAGAAAGAATTTACATAACAAGTCCCCCAGGATTTGATCTTCATGACCCTGGTAGGCAAGGTGAACCCTCTAGCACCTGTCTTCATATATCAGTGATGTGTAGCACCTTCATACCTTCATGAACCAAACCTGAGAGGATGGTCATCTTTGCTACATTCAGCCAGCTTTGGAGAGGTATATTGGCATTTGGAACTGTTGTCAACTTTTTTCAACATAAGTTAAAAGTTTCAAGGCTTTGCAGCGTCTATGTCTAAAAGGTAGCAAAAAGCCATTCTGAGTTCACTTTTTCTTAAAAAAGAAAGTCCTTTTTATTCTCCACATTGAAGCTGTCAGTTTGAAATAAGAAAGGCTTGTTATAAATGGATGAATTTATGGCAAGGTTGTTGATTGACAGGAAAAAGTTTGTTATGTATGGATTTGACATCACAACTATGCATAGCCAATTTTCCCACTAACAGCTCCTTTATGGACGAATTCTTCCAGCTACCTTGCATAAACAGCTGTTGGAAACACCTTTGCATCGATCATTTGTAATAGTTTATTAAAGTGGTACCTGGCAACATGTCTATGTAGTTAAAGCCTTGCTCATTACCAAACCCCATTTTTTAGGAGTTTATTACTCAAGCTTTTCCAATCTTATCAATCTCAAACGTTACACATCAACATTCCTTCTAGGCGTTGTTTTTCTTTTTGGTGTGCCTCTGAAAAAATAGAGATTCTTTGTTTTGTAATCCTTTGTTTTGAATGCATGGGTTTGAATGCTTGTAGCATTTCTTCTCCAAGAATATTTATAGGAAAAGAGATGACCTAATTATCATAATAATTTTTACAATTTATGTCTCTATGCTCCTGGACACTGAAATGTCTACTGGATGATTTTGATGCTGGCCACTTTCCCTTTTCTTTCACTTTTCCTGTCCCTGACCAACAAAGCTCTCCTTGACTTGCTCTTTGTCTTTGAGCTGAATGGCAACTTTCTCTCCCTGAAGGCTGTTCTGTTCCTTGAGTAAGGACATGGGTACAGCGACACTGCAGACAGAATGTCAGTGCTTTCTCATGCCCTGTGACTTTAGGCAAGTTGTTTTGCCTGTATAAGGCTCCATTGTTACCAGGTCCTTACCTAAAATGTAAAGACTGCTCTAGTACTGTTGTCTTCACATGCTTTTAAGATCTAGGAAAGCTAACTCACACACACACACACACACACACACACACACACACACACACACACACACAACATACACACACACACAATGCTTGGCATATAGCAAGGCCTTGAGTAGTTAGTTGTTATTGATGTATTTATTTAGGAAAAGGTACAATTAGTGGATGACATTTTTTTTTTCATGCTCAGATTCCCTTGTAGCCTTCTTCAAGGTTAGGGAACATTTTTGAACCATATTGATAAGCCTTAGCTCTTCCCATAGGATATTGGCAGCTATTTCTTGGCAGCTTCAACTGCAATGCTGCTTCCTACCCCAAACCTGGTAGTCACTGGAGCTTCTTCATGGGGGGCTGAGGAGGAAGGTGGATAATGAACTGTGATACTCCATTAGCCTGGAGGAGCCCTAGTGTGTAGGAAGTGCTAACAGAGCCAGCTGGCTTCCCAGGAAGCCCTGGTTCTGCCAACACCCACTGATTGCTGATGAGGAAGCAAAGAGGAGAGGTTGGTTCTGGGATAGAAGAGGGTCTCTTCTTTCAGGATTAGAAGTTGTTGGCTCAGGTAAATATTTATGAGCTAATGAATGCTTTGAAATCCACAGAGCAAGAATCTATTAGAATCCATTGTCTTAGTATTTCATTTTCCACCCTGGAGACCGCTGGTCCTCTTCTGAGATGGGAGTACATTTTCTTGTGAGTTGCAGAATTCCTGAACTGACTGCCCCTGACTCTGCCCATCCCCACACAAATGAACATCACTGTGTTAGGCTAGCTTCTCCAAAGCCCTTAGACTTCAGCAGCTGGAATCTGGAAAAGCAGTAGCTGCTAGCACAAATGTTGCTGACAGGGGGAAAAAGGCAAAGTTTATTTCTTTTCTTCCCTTTAAAAAGGTTTATTAAGGATGAAATGTCCTCTGCAGTTTGATTGTACTTTTTTTCTTCACACATTAATTTCCAGAAGACAGTCTTAAGCTTGGTGGGTCACAGTCACAGCCAAAAAACATAGTGCATATTTCCTTCTGTTTTCACTAAGATGTTGCCATGTGAATCACAACAGAAGGTAGATATATCACTCTCCTTTCAAAAGATGGTTTCTTAGCTGTTCCTAGGAATTAATCGTATGACCTACATGTGCACAGACTCACATGTTTTTGTTCTGGAAAAGTAACAGGAAGTAGAAACTGGAAATATTATAATCTATAAAATATGATGATATAAGTGTCTTAGTTAGGGTTTTATGGCTTTGAGAAGACACCATAACCACGGCAGCTCTCTTAAAGGAAAACATTAAATTGGTGCTAGCTTACAGTTCAGAGGTTTTGTCCCTTATCATTACGGTGGGAAGCATGGTGTCAGGCAGGCAGACATGGAGCTTGAGAAGTAACTGGGGGTTCTACATCTGGGTTGTCAGGTAGCTGGAAGAGACGCTAGGTCTGGTTTGAGGATCTGAAGTCTCAAAGCCAATTCTAATTGATATGCTTCCTCCAACAAGGCCACACTTCCTAATAGTGCCACTTTCTATGAGTCTATGGGGGTCATTTCAATTCAAAACACCAAACACAATGAAGCATTAGGTAGATTTTGGGAAATGCCATGAAATGAAAATCATGAACTATGTAATGGCGAGAATCATGACTCTTGGCACTACTACTTTAATATACGCAGCCAAGCATGTCTTTTCTTATTTTATTTTTATAAGAGACAAATCTCAAACAAAGAGAACTAATCAAATCAGACAACCCCATCCAGTGCAGTGTATGCAGTAATAGCAGCTGGGGAGCTTATTTGAAAGTATAGGCCATTCATGATCTCTTTTGTCTTGATAATATTTGATTTTCTCTCTTATGATGTCATTCTCCTCAGTGACAAGAGGCAGGGAAATCAATATGCTCTTACACTATCCCCCAAAGCATGCAGGAAGTAGTATTTTTTTTAAAAGTGAGGTAGGTGGAAGAGATTGACAGTTTTTAGAAAACGGAATGTAAACCCTAAGAACTCTGCCAATACCACCCACCATCTTTGAATCTGTTTGGATGGTTTGCTTGGGAAGTCATGGCTAATTGGGACACTTATCCATTTCATATTCTTTAGACTACAACATGGTCCAAGTCTCAAGCAATTGCCAATGGAATCCTTCTGTAAGAGGTCATCTCAGTATCTCTTGCTGAATAAAATCATTGCAGTTGTGATTTGAGGGGTATGTTCCATTTTCATGATGCTTTGAGAATATCCCAAATGGCAGCATTGGGAGGCATTTGAACCAAGAATGATTGACAATGTCTGTAAGTACTTATTATGTAAAGGCTTCAGCTCGTCGATTGATGGGAATGATGTATAATAAATTAGAATGATCACACATCATTTCCCATCGATTGAAATGCCAAATCCTTGGCGGAGTAATGAGTTATGGCCAATACCACTCACTGTCTTGGAGGAGATTGATTGCATATCCTTTCATTGATGTGATCAAACAACTAAGAAATCCTAAGTATACATCTAGCTTCCAAATTTCACCATCGTTCCAGTACTGAGCATGAAGCTAGCATTGCCTGTGTGAGCACTGCACAATGCCATATGGGTGTGGGAACAAGGGTATTCTTCATCATCTCAGGCAAAGAGAGTCCCACTCCTGCAGAAATACAGATGCAGCCTAAGTATGGAGACATTCAGTGAAGTGCCATTAGCCATTCCAGCTGCAATGGAATTCATTTATTCCATGGAGCAAGAAGGGAAGGCTCCTAGGTCCCTTCACAAAGGCAGAGGGAAGAAGTTGCCAGTATGCTCCATGCAATGAACATTTAGTGTTCTCATGCAGCCAGTGGATGAATACGCCCCCTTTTCTCTCCGGTCACTTCTTCTCAGTATTATTCCAATGGGTGGGACCAATTTTTGTTCTTCTGGTAAGAAAATCACTTTCTTCTCATCTCATATTTAAATATTGGCAAAATCATCAGCTGTGACAAATTTTCATTTATCGGGGCAGCCAACCTCTGTTTTTCCGAATAGAGGAGAAGGGCTTATGTGATGTGTGGAACTCATACTCTGTTTCTCAGTCATCACTCAGTGGTGGTTTCTAAGGCCTTTCTGGGATTGTTGTGTCTCTGTGGCAATTTAAAAACAAAAATAAAGGCTTTTAAAAATCTTGTTAATTTAGTAAAAATTTTCTTGAATAAAAATTCTGTGACAGTCTTGAAGAATGTGCTTTTTGTATATGGGTGTTGTGATGGGGGTGGCTGATGAAATGGCTTAGTGGGGAAAGTGCTTGCCACCAAGCCTGATGACCTAGGTTCAAACCCCAGGACTGGCATGATGAAGGAAAGAACTGATTCTTGAAAGTTGTCTACTGTCTGCTACCCTCATGCTGTGCTTATACTCATATGCAAACACACACACACACACACACACACACACACACACACACTAAAAAATAAATAACACACACACTAAATACATAAATAATTTTCAAAATGGCAGTTCATTTGATAGCCATTGTTCTGTGTGGATGGGACAGACAATGGGATGGTTCATCTCAGGTAGGGTGAGGAAGGATGCTGAAGGGTGTCATCATGAATTTCAAGAATGACTTACTGTTGAAAACTTATGGGTGGCTTAATTCAAGAAGTTCCTACTGAATACTATTGGAACAGAGATGATATGTATAACAAACCACAGAAAGAAAAATATAGGGTAAGAAGACACTACTGTTCTTAAAATATGTTTTCCTATGGAAAGAATACCATGAGCAATTGAGACAAACAGAAGTCTATGAAGTCCTGTGGAAACTTTGTGTACGTATTTAGAGGCCACAAATACTGTCAATGTAAACAATTCATGTTTCAGCTCTGCTTATATCATCTAACATTACTTTGAAAAAAGTAAGAAGCTGAGACCTTCTAGTGAATACCAAGGACTACTTTCCCCAGTGGGGACTTGTCTACTATCAAAGGTTTCTTTCAGTTGTGTATTGTAGGATTAGAAACTCTCATTGATTAAACTTCATGCAAAACAGAAGCTTATTACATCATCTTCTTGCTCCAGTTTATATGCAGGGACAGAGGACAGTGATCTTGGAAAATAAGAACTGGTTCACCTCCATAGTTTACGTAAGGGTGATTGATAACTGTGAAGTAATATGCCCAAGGACCTACTATAACTATGCAGTGCAGATTGAGTCCAAGCCAGATTTTTTAAAGTATTTATTATTACTGTGTGATTGTACATGATGTGTATAGGAGTAGGTGTGCCTAGACACGCAGGTGGAAGTCAGAATGACAACTTTGGGGAGTGGATTTTCTCCTTCCACATTTACACGGATTTCAGGTTTTGGATTAAGATATTCAGGCTCATCATACGGTGGTAAGTTCCTTTACCCACTGAGCCATCTTGCTGACCTAAGCCAGATTTTTGATACTCAACTTCATTTCTGTATTACTCAGACTGACAACAAAATTCATATTGCTAAATGACTATAGGTTGGATGTTCAAACAAACATGGAGTATCTGCAGGAGTCTTTGTTTTAGAGAAGACAGAATCCTTCTGAGTATTAACTTAGGGTTTCTTTAAGTCCACCATTATGGAAACAATTGGATTTTCTGCCAAGAAACATTAAAGCTGGTTTGACAAGAATGACGAGGCACTTTGAGGGTTGATTGACTGTCAGCACAAGGCTTTTAGAGCTTGCTAAAATTGCATCAACTATAAGCCAAAGAAATGGATGGGTCCACGCAGAGATTCAAAAGAAAGCCTGTGACATAAAAAGCAAATGGTAGATTGGTCAAGTGTGTATACATTCATCCGACAGCTCTCAGATTCCCATCAAAGTTCATTTGTTTCTTCTACAACTTTCTATGGTGCTCAGACTCAGGAACTCCCTGAGGACTAAATTGATCAATGAGGGGGAAAAACATCATTTTGTGTTTATTGAGAAGCTTTCAGAAGAAATATTTAGCTGAGACTTTTGTTGAAATATACATTTGGTTTGCAGTTTCTTCTTGGAGTATCTACTATGTGGTATGTTTGCAAATCTGTCACTATATCAACAGGGTGTGTCAACACAGCAAGCCAGTGGAGAATGAGGTCCCTGAAGGTGACAGGTTCATTGAGGGATTTATAAGGTAAGTGTTGGGCTTCTTTCATCAAACTGCTTTTTGAAGATCTTTGGAGATGAGGATGAATTTAAAATTATTGTAATTTTAAAGAAAAAAGACAAAGCAAAATTTTTCCAACCAGCATATATCTCTATTATGTTAGTGTAGCAGATATTTTACTGGTTTACCCTTAAAGAAAGGGAAACAAACCAAAGAGCAAATATAATCTTCCACATATGGCTTTTCCCTAATTGCATAAAACTCTAGATATTGGCATAAAAATAGGTTCTTCACTATGGATTTCTCCTAAATTTGTATTTAATCAACTTTTTTTGCTTGTTTGTTTTACAGTAGAATTTTTCTATCCCCTTAAAAATGAAATCCCAGCACAAACATGCCATCACCTAACCCTTGTGTACTCAGACACTTAACAAGGCCAATGTTGGGAAAAATAACCAAGGTTGGGGGAGTAAATGACTGAGTAAAAGATCAGTTACTTACACAGACCCTGGCTTACAGAAGAGCACATACTTGATTTCTAGATCCTGTTTCTTCCATGGTGCTGTCACCTTCAGGGTTGGGTGACAGACTTTTAGAATGCCTTTGTAGGATAACATAAAATGAAAGGGTTGGGGAAATATTCCTGTCAGAGTATTGCTTCTCTGAGCTTGATCTCCAGAAACCATGTAAGAATGAAATGCTGGCAATTGACAGATTCAATGCAACCCCAATTAAAATCCCTATGATATTCTTCACAGACAGAGAAAAAAATTACAAAATTTGTAGAGAAGCACAAAAGACACTGGGCAGAAAAGCAGTCCTGAGCAAAAAGAACAATACTGCAGGGCCTAGCACACCAGATTTTGAGCTATATTATAGACCTATAATAATAAAAACATCATGGCACTGCCACAAAACAGACATGTCTATCAATGGAACAAAATAGAAGACCCAAACATGAGTGCACATAATTACATCCATCTGATATTTGGCAAAGATGTCAAAAAAAGCACACTGGAAAAAAGACAGCATCTTCAACAAATGGTACTTGGAAAATTAGATGTCTGTGTGTAAAAGAATGACATTAAAACCGTATCTATCATCTTGCATATAAACCAACTCCAACTGGATCAAGCTCTGAAACAGTAAGAAGGAAACTTAGGCAACATGATAAGATACAAGTTTAGGAAAAGACTTTCTGAATAAGATCCCGTTTGCTCAGGAATTGGGGCCAACAATAGACAAATGGGACTTTGCAGAACTGAAAAGCCCTACAGCAAAAGGAACAGTTCGCTGAGTGGAAGCAAAGCTCACAGAGAGGGACAAAGTCTTCTCCAGCTATGCATTTGATGGAGGGTTAACTTCCAGACTATATAATGAACTTAACTCTCAGAAAGTCAGGAAAGCAAGTACCCCATTAGGGGTATGTATCTGAATGAAGAGTTTACAAGAAGAGGAAACAAAATTGGCTAAGAAATATCTCAAAACATGTTAAAGATCCTTAGCCATTAGAGAAATACAAACAAAAACTAATTTGAGATGGCTAAGATCAACAGAACAGCTGACAACAAATGCTGGAGGAATGCGGAGAAAGAGAACCCTCATTCACTGTTGGTGTGATTGCAAGCTGGCACTCTTGAAATCAATATGGAGGTTTCGCTAGAGGCAGAAGTTAGATCTACCTTATGAGCCAGCTACGTCATCCCTTGGCATGTAATGAAAAGAGTCAACACCCTACTCCAGAGATACTTGCTCAGGCATGTTTGCTGCTGCTCTGTTCACAACAGCTAGGATATAGAAACATCCTGAATGTCTTTCAAGTGATGGATGGATAATGGAAAGATGGTACATACGCATATTGGTATACTACTCAGCTGTTAAAAAGGAAATAATGCAGTTTAGGAAATGAATAGAATTAGAAAATATTATACACCAAACGCTCTCTCTAATTTGTAGGTCTCAGCTGAGAGTTTTTAAATTTGTGTAGATAACCCAAAGTAATCACAGAAGCCAGGAAATGAGAGAGGGACTATGGAGATAGAGATGAGAGAGGGGAGAAGAAGATTTAGAGGGGGGAGAGTATGACACGTGTTGTGAGAGCGGAAAGAGGGAGATGGGTCCTGAGGAACTACAATGAACATTGTTCTCTCCCCTGCCCATGCACATGTATGATACACACACACACACACACACACACACACACACACACACACACACACACACACCTCCTCACATACATGAACATGCGTATACAGAATAAAAAGAAAGAAAAGAAAATGAATTTTGTACTTAATGTGTGAAAGACTACTTTTACAATTTAAGACGGGATGTGAATATTCCAGAGTTTTCTAAATACATTCCATGGACTATCACCAGTCACCATATTATACATTTAGGCTTCAAACTTCAACATCAGAATGAAGAATAATTAAGTTTCTGATATGTTGGTTATTGAAAGTTTCTCTCCTATGATATAGTACACTTAGAGGAGCATTTCTCTTGGGTTGGTTTCCTTTGGTTTTGTTTAGTTGAACTGTTGGAACAGGTAACTGTCTATTAGGTTCTGTCCTGTGTATTTTAGGGTATTTATCAGCTTCTCTGGCTGCTAAATTCTAGGTCAGTAATCTCATCCCTCATTTGTAACAACTGAAAATATCTTCAGATGTGGCTAAATTTGCCATGGCTGAAGGTGTGAGTGAATGTGTGTGTATGGACACAGGCAAAGCCACCTTCTACCAGGTTTCCACTTGTGTTTGGCTTTTGTGGGTATTAAATTGGACGGTGAATTGGCTTAATGGCACGATTTCATGATTGGTCAAAACAGAGGTAATCACAGACACAGATCTTGTGGTCCCTGTAACCTTCAAATTTTAGCATATTTTCCATAATATTTCTTGTCTACTGATTCCAAAACAAGTGAATTAATTACTTAAAAATGTCCTGGGATCCCTAAGATGATGGTCATTAGAATTTATTCAGAAGGAGCACAGTGTTTATATAAATAAAATGATATAATTTGAAAGCCCAATATGAAGGCATGCAGAGTAATGATACCGAGTAGCTTCTAAATGCTGATATTTTCCCATTGACTATGTGCTATTCTGACTTCCCTGAACCCCTTTTCAATGAATCATAGCTTTTGGCTCTTGTATTCTTCTTTATCTTGTGCATTTTCACTATGAATTTTGAAAAGTCAGTTTATACATAACTCACACCTCCATCTTGGTATCTAATCACTCTGTGCCTAAGTGAGTTTCTTTATCTCTCACCACCCCCAGGGGATGTCTTTTAGGGTAGCTTGTTTTCAGCAAGAGTCTTGTTATGTTGGTTTAGTGAAAATCTTTTCCAAGGGTACTGAGAGATAGCCCAGCAATTAAGAGTGCTTGCTATACTTGCAGAAGACCAGAGTTTTCTCCTCAGAATCTATATGAGGCAGCTAACAACTGCCTGTAAGTTCAAGGCACCCAAATGCTCTTTGGCTTTTGTGGGCACGTGCACACACATAAATTCATTCAAGTACACACATATATATTGCTCCTATTGCAATAGTTTCTCCATACACCTTGAATACAATCTGTCTCATCATCTTTAAGACATGCTATGATTTCTTTCTTTAATGATGCCTCTATCATGTATAAGAAGTTATAACTACATTAAGATCAGTCTGCATAAGTCTCTTGCCTACTCTCACCTCACTTGAGGGAAGAATTTGTTGCAATTGTCCTAACACTTTAAAATTTTATAACCAGAGCTAGAAAAAAATGTGACTGGTGAGAACACTAAATTAAAGACCAAATTAACAGGCCAGGAAGATTCACTATGCCAGGAAACGTGTGCTTTAAGCTGTGGTCGAGGCTGACATCTTAGATTGTCCTCATTAGCCATCTCTGGTCCATCCACGATACAATAATGGATTCTTGAAGACAATAACGGATCCTCCTCCTTCAATAAAGATACTGCCAAAGAAGAGCTTTGCTGCGCAGCCAGCTGTTTGAGGAATGGAAGAGGATGCAAAGATGGTGAAAACAGATGGGCTAGCGTTTGCATTTTCTACTGAGATATGAATATGTACATATGATATATTAGGGCAGCTCTCTCACACGTCTCCTGCTCTCCTTCACACATTATGTTAACCATTCGTCACATTCATGTATCAACTCCATCAGAAAGTTTTGAATGTCTTTGGTATCTCAGATTTATCCCCCTTCTTTCCACCATTTGTACCTATCAATTTGCTTTCAACTTGTTAATTTTTCAAAAGAGATTGTATAACATGCTCTTTGGAAGATACTTGGTATAAAGGATATATTTATTTAAAACAAATAAGCAGTGTTTAATTCTCTAACCTCCCTGATAGTCTTCATTTTAGAAGAGATTCTAAATCGTTTCAGGCATACAAACATAAGACTAAAATATATTTAAAATCAGATGAGTAAAAGTTTGTTACATTATAAAATGTAGGGAATGTAGGGAAGAAAAAGCATAATTGAACATGGCTTCATCACGTGGAGATTTTAATTCTAATGTTTCTCAGTACACACATGCATGCCTACAAATACATGCATATGAATCTATACTTGCGCATTTGCTTAGAATTAAATAATAAATTATTTACTACTTTTGTTCACATTGTTATGTCCAGTTTCGTGGTCTAGCTGTATAGAGACATTTTAATTCCTTTAACCATTCTTCACTTTCTTGTTATTGGTCTTTTGTTTCCAGTTTTATGTATAGTATAATAAGATAAGCACTGCATGACGTAATGGTATATGAATGATACAAGTGACTTTGGATCTTTATCTTCCTGGTATATTATTTCCTAGAAGTCAAATGCTGGGCCATAAACATTTATAGAACTCTTAAAATACATTACCAGCTTACCATGCACTGAATAGATCTGTTAATTTAAGTTTCTAAATCAGAAATGTAAGGGAGGGTTTTAATTTAAGTAACCGAACATAATTGCTGGATAGGAGTCAGCATCTACAGACTCCGGAATATCTTTACATGGTCCTCTCTCTTCTAGGCAGTAAGGATGTTTTCTTTAACCTTAATAGCTTTTAATGAAAGGATAGGGAGTCAAATTAAGAGAATTTGCTGTTGTCTACTCAAACTAGTTTTCATTTTAAAAATAACAAAATCATTAAAGGTATATGAAACGCCAAATATAAAAAGGTGCCAGGTGTCATCAGGCTCAAATTTTCTTTATTAAAAATTTAGTCATTTACTTAGAAACTATCACATCTAAGACTTTAGTCATAAACCTAGTTGGGCAAATAAGAAAAGTGCATAATTAGCTTCAATGTAAGGTCATACATACTAGTGAAAATATGAGCAACAAGCAATGGAAGCCTGGTGTTTAACTATCCTCTGAGGACAGAGCTGAGAAAAACTTTGCAGAAGGGGTGGATCCTCAAGAGTCTTTAATACTATCTTAGGAGAGGGAAAAAAGAGTTTCTGGAGCAGAGCAGTATTAAAGACACTCACAAAAATGAACCTACAGACTCATCATCCAATGACGATGATGAGGAGGGATGGCTGGCATATAGAATGCTGAGGCATTGATAATAAACGGTTCATTTCAGGAAAGGTGTTTGGATTTATTCTGTTATCGAGGAAGAACTTTTTGGAAGTTTTGATCAGGGGATGAGGTTCTTTCTGCATTTGGGTTAAAGTTGGATGGGACTAGAGGAAATCAAAGTAAAAAAGTCCATGAGGGCTTACACTGTGCCAGTTGTGGAAAGACTGCATTTGAAGAGATGTGTGGAAGACATGAAATCAACAAACCAAAAATTTGGCCAGCATTGTTAAATTAATATTCAACCAATATTGGTTGAATGTGGGAAAGTTGTCTGTACCTTGTAGTAGGAATTAAAAGAACAAAGCCAAGTACCTCAATGTGAGGCTATCATTTCTTTAAGAAAATTTGACAATAAATAAGGGAGTATAAAATCAACTGGTGATGTTAAACATCATGGCCAGAATGATGGGTTACCACAGCAAGGAATTCGGGAAAGCAGAACTCCTGAGTCAGGATGACATCTAAGTTACCACATGAAGAAAACAAATGAACCCTAGAAAGAATGCTTTCAGTGGGAATTTTCTGAGATACAGAGAGCTCAATGGAAAGGTTTTAGAATTACAGCAGCTCTGCGTCAGATAACTCAACCCAAGTCCAGGACACCGTTGATTCTTCTTACCTATCTCTATGAAGTGGAAATGGGAATGAACAAAGGATTGAGCCAGTGGAACAGTAACGTAAAACAGGGCTTGTGAAATTTAGCTTGCTGGCTTCTGACACAGGAGAAAGCAGTTGCCACCATCCTGGTCATTCTGCCCCAACTGGCTAGGAAGTGACATTGGCTCAGAGTATGAGGACATAGAGGTGTTCAGATTGTGACTCTTCCCTGAGGAACTTATTGCAAACCCATTTGGAATTTAGACTGGGAGGCTAGGAGAGAAGCTGGGATATGGGGGGTCATACTTGCTTAGAACATAGAATAAGTCATAAAAATTGGAATGCAGATTTTCATGAGTGCTTCATGGTAAAGCATGATAATTATTTAACAAGTTTTGACTGAAATCTCTCTAATAGTGTATATTCCTAGGCCCTGGACAACTATTACAGAAACAAAAAGCAGTTGCTAATCATAATAAGAACTTTGAAATAGCTGTAAGTTTGTTTGACTTAGATCAAATGGCCAGAGATATTTTTACAATTCCTCAGAGAAAGAGAGAGAGAGAGCTTCATGTCATCTCATCACTCTTCTGGA
Source organism: Cricetulus griseus (assembly GCF_003668045.3). Taxonomy (NCBI): domain Eukaryota; kingdom Metazoa; phylum Chordata; class Mammalia; order Rodentia; family Cricetidae; genus Cricetulus; species Cricetulus griseus. The sequence continues at coordinate 15,874,204 of NW_023276806.1, read as the reverse complement.
ACATGGGTATGGTTTAATTTGTCATTGCCCAGAACAAAACCCAAATGTGATTTCATCACCATGTTAGTTCCAAACTATCAGTTTTCATCTGTAAGCTCCCTTATTATCCTGGCCCCATTTTCTAACACTAATGTGACTCCCATCACTGTTGTGAAATGTAGCTGATTCATGGCTATGCTTTCATCTGTGTCGCAGATAAAGTTGTCTAATGACAAATTGAATGTGAATTAGACTATTCTTGTTGTTGACTAGTAGGTGAATATGGAATCTTTAGGTTTATTTTGCAAGGGCAATCTGTGCTTGAAGATTTAGTCCAGAAGGGGTTGAGTTGGAAGCACAAAGGAACTGACAGAAGATGGCCAAAAAATTGCTGACATAGAGTGGGAACTGTCATATCTTGGGATTCCTTTGGCTGGAGTTGTTGAGGCTTCCAGAGGGACAGGTGAGTAAGAAGTGACAAAGACAAACAGAAATAATGAAGGGTTCCTAACCCTGACTGAGTGGCTCACTCCTAATAGCCCTGGAAAAAATGGAATAAGCAACTCACATCTTGCTGATAAAGTACTGGGCATGCCACACTTGGGGCACCATACACCAATCTGTGTATGACTATGAAACGAAAACTCTAGTCCTGAGAGGAGAGTCGGAATAGTGAAGACGCAAGAACAGAAATTTCCCATACGGTGCTCTGAGGGTGGCAGTCAGAGGTGAATGCAGCACTTGGACCCTAAGGAGTGAGGCAGCAGAGGTACACAAGCAGAAGGACTATAATCCCAACGTCAACTAGGAATTAGTGTACAGAGTCATTGGTCTTGGCGACTAATTGCTGTATGAGATAGGATATGTCGAGGCTTAGGCTGTTTTGAGAGGTAAGAACTCAAAACTGGATCAGTTTCTTGCTAGATGGATGATCTATTCCACTGTGAAGAAAACTGAGGGACTAAGCATACAAGTATAATTTATTTTGTCTTCATTAGCTTGGGTACTAGATTAATCCAAAACATAAAACACCTGGAAGTAGGCACTATTGGCTCCATATGGAAAAGGTAGACAGGGTTTGGGAAGATGGTTCAGTGGCTACAGTGCTTGCTGCTCACTCCTCAGGCATGAGGACCTCAATGTGGATCCACAAAACATATGAGCGGGGTATGGTGCTTCATGCATGTAACCCCAGTACTGCTGGTAGAGCATGGGGTAATTGGAGATGGGAAGATTCCAGGGACTTAAGGGACACATGTTCTAGCTAATCAGTAGATGCAGTTTCAGCAAAAGACTGCCTCAAAAAGGGGAGTATACATAGGTGTATGAATATGCATATACCAGAGACAATGCATGTGAAAAATGGTGACAGAAAAAGTAGCTTTAATCAGAGTACATATGAACATCCATGAGCCTGTGGGTGCCAGTAGCTTTAATGAGTGAACATATGAATGTTTGTGAGCCTGTGGGTATCTTCCCCACCTTTATAGAAAAGTATTTTCAAGGATGGAGGTCACAGGAACATAAATAAAGGAGTATGCCTTCTACTGTCAACTTTGCTTACATGCAATGAACACCTAGTCAAATAGTTGTCATTTAAGCATCAGGGCTTTATCTTGAGATGCTTGGAAGTATGTCTGATTCTCGTCGCTCTAATTCTTCTAGTTCCTGTTGATGCTGATGATTGTGAAGGCAATGACAGTATCAGTAGTTCACTGAGCACCAACATCAGATATTCTGATAAGTGCAAAACTCATTTAATTCTCATAGAAATCTTATGATCTTATGAGGAGACATTGTTCTTGCTTCTTTATTTTTGATTGAGGAAATTGAACATTAGAATAATTAAATTATGTGCCAGACTTGTACAAATAGAAAAGGGATTTGAACTCAGTCAATGTAATTCAAAAAATGCTTATAACTAGTAGCCGTTAGTTTATATGACTCTCAGGATGTAACCTCAGTTTTTTAAATAGTTTAATTTTTGGGGTTATAATTTAATCACTTTTCTGTCTCTTTTTCTCCTTCCAAATTCATGTGCCCCTTCCTGCTCTCCTTCAAATTCATTGCCACTTCTTTTACTAATTGTTATTGCATAGGTATATGTACATGTATGGGTGTGTATATGTGTATAATGTGTATATTCCTAAGTGTAACTTATTTTGTCCATATAAGGTTGCCTGTATGTCTGTTTATAGGGATAAGCATTTGGCAATGGACAACCAATTGATGTGCTCTTACTGGGGGAAAGGTCACTTCTCCTATTTTCTGCTTTCTTTAGTTGCCTGTAGTTTTTTTTTTTTTTTTTTTTTTTGTGTGTGTGTGTGTGTGTGTGTGTGTAGGGTTGAGAACTCAGGGGCTTTCCCTATTCACTGGTGTTATCCTTATTCACCTCACATTTTAGCCATCATGTTGGTGAAACCTTATGGGCATAACTTCTGATAACAATGTTTCCATCCCCTCGTGTGCAATGTTCCCTGAGACTTAAGTGCTGGAGTGTTTAGTAGACATATCTGCTAGGACTGGGCTCCACAAGTCTGCATTTTGATTGGTTGTGATTTTCTGTAGTGACCTCCATCTACTGCAAAGAGACGTTTTCTTGATGAAGGGTGAAACTAAACTCTATAGGTAAGAGGGCAGATGTTTGTAGATTCTTATGCTTATTTAGTAAATGAGTGTACATCTGCCTCTAGTAATCATGACTTCATTAGCATTGAGTAATTACCCAGGTTTTCAGTACATGGTCTCCCTTTTGTTGAGAAGGTCTTAAGTTCAGTTGAAGAGCTGCTGGTTACTGCCACTACTATATCCTTGGGGTTATTGGGCCATGTTGGTTCTTGATGAGATTCATAGGTGTCATAGATGGGTAGGATAGTTGGTTGCCTCCCTCTTTTGGAAGTTTACATGGTGTCTTCTGGTACTATTAAAGCTAGTCCTCAATAAGGGGACTTTCAGGTTGCTTCCAGCTCTGAGATCTCTGGGCCTGTGTCTGAAGTGAATGGTTTCTTCAGCAATAGGGACTTCTCTTCCACCTCTGTGGAGTATCAAACAATAGGCTATATACTTAGGAGTCTCTTGGACATCTCTGGCCAACAACTCAAAAGGGGACAACTCATATCTGGGACTGGATTTTCTTTTGGTCAGATGGACTTACAGGATATAGTTTCACAAAGAAACAAATATGCTACTATTAGATACATAAATATGGTCAGGAAACAAAGCTGAGGTAGTCTGAAGGTTTTTAAGTGATTGATCCCACTCATTCACTAGGATAATCCTTTTCCCTACTTACCAATTTCAGAATGACTGTGAGCAAAATTTTAAAGCAGTTATTGAAGAACTTTGAAGATAATGTCTGAATAGGTTTAAAAATATATCAACTCATAAATATCAACAAATAACTGTGGCTATTTGTGGATGGGAGGAGATAAAATTTTAAGTTAGAAAGATGCTTACCTTAAAACTGTTTTGTAATCTTTGTGTTTGTATTAAGGTTTAGGTTTCAGAGACCTAATACCATCTGAACCTTCTGTGACTGCAAATTTGAACAGGGGCTATAGCCAACAAGCAAATATCTATTGACCATATGAATCGAGAGTCTAGGAAATATTCACAGTATACTTGAAGATTTAGAACTTTAAACAATCCACTGATACTAAATGAGTTCACCCACAAAACCCAGAAGTAATTTATAGATAGGAAAGAGGAGACAACAGCAAGCTCTGTGAACTGACATAATTCCATAGACTTGTGTTATTAATTAAACAATTAAGGATACATTTCTTAAAATGGCAGTTCTTCAGTTAGAGTATTTTGAGCTCTTTTCCTACATTGTATGTGAACAAAAGAAGTAATAATATTTTTTGTACACTTTCTTTTAGAAACCCCGGTGAAGTAAAAAGAATATGGTATTCAAAGTGGGTGTCTAGAAGTTTCTTGGTGAAATTTTCATAACTTCATTAATTCTATCTTTATCTTGAAATCACCCCAAATATTCTGACTACATATGAGCCTATCGTTTGATCAATTTTCTATATAATTAAAAACATAGGCCTTCAAAGCTGTTTGTAGCAAAAATGTGTCCAAGAGTCCCCACTTCATCTTTTTATACCTGTGTAACTTAAAAATGACAAGGCCAACGTTTCTTTTTTTCCCCTTTAAATTGCTTTGCCAAGTTTCAGGTATGAGCACATTTTTTATGACTGATTTATTAATCCTGTAAACTAGAAGTTTACAATGGAACTTCTCATAAGGCCTCAACTCGAGTATGGCTAGCATGTCCTCCGAAGAATGCAGACAGTGACAAGCATTTCTGGAACACTGCCTGAGGATTTGATCATGGGGTCATTCATTCACTTGCAGGAGAATCATCTTCCACCATTTTGGCAGAAATTCTTGTCGTGTGAACAAAAAGAAACATGTAGTTGTTTGGCTAAGAGTCAGGGTTTCTGCAGTGATTAATTTTAAGGACAAATTCAAAGAAGTTTTTGTAACATTGCGCTACGAGGGAGGGGAGGGGAAAGTTGTGTTCACTATTTAGGCTGACAGAGGAGATTTATTGCAAATAAAGTGATTCTAAATTGACTTGGGAGATTTATTGGAAATGAAATTATTAGAAATCCCTAGTCCTTTTTAAGATATTTAGAAATTATACCTAAGAGGAACATTTTTGCTTTCCTTTCGGAGATACAAACTTCTGCTCATCATTAGATTCTTTCCCCGCAGGCTTTGGTTTTATTAGCAGCTTAAGAGTATATTTAGCACTGTCATATGTGAAGTCTCTTCACTCTGTTAAGCTAATATGGGATAAAATGTCTTTTTTTACAGTGTTACTCATTCATTATATAAAAATGAAAGCAAGTACTTCAGTGTGGATCCAGAACTACTGACTATTTTTATGACAAAGGAGAGGTGACAATACATATCCTGTAGGCACACGAGAGTATTATATAAGAGTCATTAGTATAATTGATATCCAGAGAAAGAGTGTTTTATCCAACGTGATTAAAATGTGCAATGCATTATGTAGGTTCCAGTGTCCCAGCTGCTGTGTTGTTCTTTGATAGATATCTAGTGAAAAATAAAATGGTCCTCATTAAAAACATAATCTTTTACTACGAAAGGCTGTAGGAATGTGGCCGAGTTGCATGCTGCTTCCTTCAACCATCACCATGGCTTTCCACCCATTTGTTGTGTTTTGTGTTGGTTGTTCAACCACAGGAAGTAGAAACAAAAGCCCTTTGAAAACGAACCCTTTGGTGGTGGGCATTTAGGTCAGTGATAGAGTGCCTCCCTAGCATGCAGAGGCGCACTGTCCATCACCAGCCCAGCATAAGGTAGCCCTCTCTTTCCCCTGTTGACTAGAGAAAGCCTTGGGTTAGGATTCTGTGCCCAGTTTGCATTCTATGTCTTTGTAGAACCTAAAGTTCTACCCTTTGGGTCCAGGAAAGCAAAACGTAGAGCCTCAAAATTTAAATTAATTTGTGAGTGGCTTTCTCCAAGGTAAGTCATGGTATAATTACTCTCACGTAATTGTATCTTTACACACAGTATGTGAAATTATTGATGGCTTTTTTTTTTTTTTTTTTACTTCTACAGAAAATTTCAATCTCTTCCCTGGCACTAAGTCCTTAGACAGGAGGTAAGGACCCACAGAACCCCAAGCCATAAGATTTCATTTTTTCATAATGACCTAGGCTAAAAACAAACAAACAAAAAACCCAGAGCTTGAGTGAATTCTATTTTCCTTCTTCGTCCTCAGAAGTCTGCCTTAATGAACCCTGTAAGCAGAACAAGAGTTAATGTTGTGTCTACATAATGCACATCTCCAAGAAATGAAACAGGGTGGCATACAACTATCCTAACACCTATAATAGCATCCCGAGTTGCTGTCAGTATTTTCCCTCTTGCATGTATGTGTGATAATAGCAATGCTAAAAGCTGAGAAAAAGGTCACGTGCAGAGGATTGTGCAACATAGCCAGGAGAGAAAGTCAGTGGCGAAAGAAGCAGTGAGTCTAATTCTTAATTAAGTGTCATGCCTGTTAGGGCAAAGAGGTCTGTGGGAAGCTGTCTTGGCAATTAGGAGTTTCATTTTCTTCTGTCCAGGTGACCTATAGTATTGTTGAGGGGATCAGATGAAATATTATGTTTCAGACTGTTTTGTAAACAAGCCATAACGTACTTCATAGACTTGTGACATCAGTTTGAATTTGGCTAACCACCTTCCGTAACTTGTAGTTGTTATCTGTAGATAGAAGGGTATCGCCTAAGTTATAAGTGTCCCTTAAGTGGAATACAGTTATGTTTGAAAGATCTCAGAAATCAAGAAAAACTGAAATGATTAATAACCCCAAATTATGTAGGTAAATAAGCTGTTCAGCCATTCCATAGTGTCATTTGTCTTTGAAAATTTAGGATAAATGGTAAGTCATCAATGTTCACAAAGATGAATTATTTATCAGGTTAGTGAGAATAAGAAGCAATATTGGACTAATCACATGCATAGGCAAAAAGTTTGTAGGAGGAAGTGATGATGATGGGCCAAAACACATTTACTGGGAAAGTTGATCTGTCATTGCTGGCTCCTCTTTTGGGTACCTGTGATTAACACTGCCATCTGTGGTCTGTATATAATCAAAGAAACCCATGGTCCACTCTCTTCTTCTCATGTGATTTTTCCTTTTCACAACACTAGAAAAGTTTGCTGGTTCGTCTCCACACACTTGACCCCACCTCAGCCTTTACTCTCTTTGACTTTTCGTCTGACAGTTACTCTGTTGTTTTCAAGCCTGACTATAGTAAATTGTCTTTCCTATCAGTGTTCTGAAAAGTGGCTTTAGTCTACCTGTTATTTCTCCATCATTGTCAGTAGTAATTGTATGTTATTATTCGGGTCAGTATTGTTAGATATGGAGATGGTGGGGTTTCCTAGGAGAAGATCTCAAAACCTTCTGCACTGCCTCTTGAATGGGAAAGGTCGGATGTGCCTGTGGTCTTATGAAAGCTACAGTAATGGGGCCATGATGCTATAGTACATAAATATTGTTATTATTAGTTAGTGAAATAATAACAGATGAGGATAATAATGACTTGGCATGATCTTTTCCCTGGAGCTTTCAGTAAGTCCGAAGGCACAATTGGTGATACCATTTAATACACTATGAAGATACGTGATCATTCTGGAGCCATTATCAAGCCCTGTTAGAGTCTTTTCAAAGCCAGTGCTTATTGTGTGTGCTATGAATAAGAGAGAACAGAAATTATGCATGCAGGGCCAAATTCTCATCTTGCTCTGAACCCCCATGGACTTCCCTTTGAAGTCAATGGGAACTCAGCAGGGGGTGGTGCAAGATGAGAATTTGGAACAGAATTGTGAAGAAAAGGGGATAATTTTCTCTGACCATATTATCACTTTGTGTGTGTTAAATGCTCACACAGTGTCTAACTCCAATTCCTTTCTTACCTCAGTCTCAATAAAATTGCATGACATATTGTTTTTTTTCTTTTCTTGCATCTCTGTGTGCATATACTGTAGGTCATTTTCTATGGGAGGCAAATTGGATAACTTCAATTACTCTCCTGTAAGCTGTTATTATTGAACTGAGCCTGGAGTGCTTTATTTTCAATAAAGAAGTATTCTTATAATACAACTTTCATGCAAATTGGGATGCTATAGATTTTCAAGGATTTTTCCAGAAAGGACATTTTTCACTGGCCCAGATAATTAACTACTCGTCTGTGCCCCTGCTTTCACTCAACTAATTTCTGAAATTATTTTGTCCACTGTGGGATGGCTATACAAATGTATGTTCTCCCAGGAAAACAGGATTTGAAATCGACAATGGAGGGTTTGTTTCTGCATTCTACTATCTGCTGCCTCCTAGGATTTGAATTGTTGTGAACACACAATGGCAAATGAATGTCCAGAGGGCAGCTTCACAAAACAGCCAGTCTATAGGCCACAGCTTCCACATTCAAAGAGGAGCCCACCCTTTGTCAGGTCCAAACACACAGAGCCTTCCCTTAGAAACTTGGTTTCAAAGATAAAACTCATCTAGAGTGCACCATTTCCTTTCAAGAAGAAACCAAACTCCATCAGACTCTCACACCTGGCTGTGTGCTGATGAAATGTCCTGGAACACGGGGCCATTAATATTCATGGGGCATCTCACGTAACTCATGATGGTCTGTGATGTATGATAGAAAGCAGTATCATTTACACCGAACCTTAAAAATATTGACAAAGACAAGTTCGTAAACACCAAGGAAACCTTGTATTTTGTGTTATGACTTCTTGGTTTTATACTTGGTGCAGTTTTTCAATTAATGGTTGTGTATTCGGGGCGATTATTCATTTATTATAGTCAGTTTAGATATGGTACAGATTAGAGAAATAAAGCAAATCATTTTAGTGACACTGGCTAGTGATACATTGTTATTATCCCCACTTTTATTTATTTATTTATCTGGCTGGAGCATGGCAGGATTTATGGCACCTACTTTTGAATGCTAAGTCTTTTTCCTCCCTGGTTCCTGTTTTTTTATGGTTTTAAATAAGCAAAAACAGCCGTAATATTTGAACTGGATTTACCTACATGATTTATCAAATGATATCCATGCATACAAATACTAATTTATATAAACAGAAAAATGTTATTTTAAATTATGATTTTTTGGTAAATGACAAGATTTTTTTTCTCAGTTATATGGAAAAGTATCTGGTCTTTTTTTTTTTTTTTTTTTTTTTTTTTTTTGTGTGTGTGTGTGAAGATTCCCAGAAGTGTTGAAGGCAGAACTGGATTTATGTAGTACATAAACTAGGCATCAATATATGGAAAATCTCATAAGAAATAACATGCAATTTTGAACACAAGTAAACTAAGGGAACTCCACCTATTAGATATTTGAGAGTTAATGGCATGGAGCACAATGCTTTCTGTCAGCCGTGCTGTGTGGTTTTTCCCAGTCTACTGCAGCCACGTACCCTATAATGTCATTTTGCTCCTAAAGAGGTTTTATATGCTTTTAAAAGCGACTCAGATTTTGGCAAAGTTTATTTTATGCATTATGCATAAAAGTTGTCATCAGGATTTAACAAAACATTTTGCACAGAAAGATTAGAAACAAAATGATTTGGATGGCTTTCCTAGATGGTGTGAACTTAAAAAAAAAAAAAAGAACGAGCCTGTATCTCACCCCCTTTTCCAAATTTCAAAACGATGAACAAGGCCCCTGGGGAAGAGAATGGAAATGTAAAATCCTGGAAGCAAAGCTTGCCAGAGCTATTTTACTTTTCTTTCGGCTGCCCGTCTCTTGTTTACTGGTTATAACCCTAAATGATGCGACATGCAACCAAGCTGCAATAGTTAAACAAGAAATTGCTGGGTTTAACAATCTATGTGAAGGATTGGTTCCTTGAGAAGGGGGATAAACAGGAGGGCCAACTTACTTTTTAATATTTGGATATGAAGGTGCAGGACTCCCCAGAAGAATAAGACAGACACATGAGAGAGGTGGAGAAATTGGTGGAAAAAGCTGACTTGGAGGGGATGTTGTTTGGGTGGTAAGCTTTAAATGACTATTTTACATTTTCTGTCTTGTAACACGTTTTAAAGAGAGGCACATGGTACTTCCATGATTTAAAGGAAGCGTGACGTTACATAGCATCCAGCAGAATTCTCAAGGAGCTGTCTGTCACTAAGACATATTGAGGATAGTTTTGAATATTAAGAAAAATAATGATAAATTAACAACAATAATGATAGTAGTAAGGGTTTATTTTGTCTGAAAACTTGAGCCTAGAAGGATCTCTTGTGCAACAGATTACCTGATTTCTAATCTATGCCCTCCATTCCCAGGATGGGGTCAAGTAAGCAGCTTCCCTGCTGTGTTTTCCTGAGACTTCCCAGCCCTGGCACTCCTGAGGCTATATGTTCCTGGACTTGCTGATAAGCCAGTCTCTCTGACTAGCTGATATACTCACACAACAAGTGGGTTGACAGTATTTATCCCTAGTGCACGGACTTCTGGAGCTCATTCCCCATGGAGGGATAGTCTCTCAGCCTAGATACCTGGGGGAGCATCTAGGCCTTGCCCCAAATGATGTGACTGCCTTTGATGATCCTCCATGGGAGGCCTCACCCTCCCTGGGGAGTGGATGGGGGTGGGATGGGGGCTGGAGGGGGCAATGGGAGGATGGGAGGGAGAGGGAACTGGGATCAGTATGCAAAGTGATTGTTTTTATTTTAAATAAAAAATGAAGAAAAAAACTAAGTGGATTGCAGTCTATGCTGTTTCTAGAGGGACAATTATTGCTGAGGTTAGGGTACAGTCCTTGAAAATTCTTGGGTAACCATAGGGCAGCAGACCTAGGAGAATCCTTTTAGACAGCAATTGGAGGGGTTAGCAGAGATGTAGATAAGTAATGAGTGTGTAATTATTCGGTTAAGTTAATGAAACCAACCAGACTTCTATATCTGTGTTTCCTTCTAGACCTGCATTCTTTCTGTGATTTCTCTTTCTACTCTTGCTTCTCCCCCACCTCCTTCCCCCCCTCCTCTTCCTTTTCTTCTTCTTTTCTACCAGGATCAGCATTGAATAAAGGACCTCATGCATATAAGACAAGTGCTTTAGCAGGGAGCCACAACCATAGTAATTTCTACAACTGCAACCTTCCTTTGACTTTCTGTTCTGAAGCCAACTGTACTTTGCTACCTCCATTGACTCCTCAGTTCCACAGCCAGAAGTCTGCCTTCTCATTTCCTGGTTCATCTGAAGAGCTCTTTACCAGATCACAACAGAGATAGTTAAAAAGACAGAATAAACAAGTGCCCCTGTTCATTTTGTGTTTCTCTGTTTGTCACAGACTTTGGAGACGGGAACCTGATCTTAGTGATGAGAAGCTGTACAGGGCTTTTTTGTTACGTTTGTTTGTTCTTTGGTAGCAGTCAAGGGAATGTGAGGCACATGAGGCGTCACCATGTTCACACAAGGGAGGTAAGGATGAGATGAACTCCTTCCCATTCCGAGGAACCCACTCTTGTGACAACTAGCCTACTCAAGCATGATGGCACGTATGAAGGGTCTGACTAATCTCTTCCAATGTCCCACCTCTCAACATCTGTTGCATTGAGAATTAAGGTTCTGACACAGGAATGTGAGAACACACTGAAACCATGGCCCCAGGGGAGGTAATGGAATCCAGCCCGCTTCATGCTTGTCTTTGCCTATGCAATTACAGATTGCATTATTGCAGGATGGGTTTTATGTTCAATACCTATTTGAGTCAATGTTGCAGTGCAGCATACATAGCTAATATATTTTTTTGTGAATGTTGCCTCTAAATATCAGATCAATACAATTAAACTTTAAGCTAGTGATTTTAATGTGAATATCTGAATACATGATGCCAGAGTTGATATTTTCAATCTGATATATTGGAAAGAATAAAGATCTTAGGGGATCGCTAATGGGAAAAGAAAAGAAATCATGAAAAACTGATTTGTATAATAATCAGCTGTTCAATTAGTCCACGCCACAGAGGTTGCTAGAGAATTCTTGTGCCTGTCTCCTACACCTGAGAGTACCACAGGCCCTTGTTCCACAGTAGTACCCTATAGGATAAAGACATATATATATATTATATATATATACATATATTATATATATATATTATATATATGTATATATATATATATATGTATTGTTTTCTACTTGAAGTTCAGGGCTATCAGATCCTCTGGCTCTCAGAATACTCTCAGAATACTTCTCAGCTTTCCTGGGTAGGATGGGACTGAGTTCTAGTATTAACTTTCAGGATGTTTTTCTTGTTAATTTCTAGTGCTGATGTCTAGTAGATTTACCATAGATTTACCAGACAGATAAAAGTTTTCCCATTGTGTTTACATCAGTGGGCACTACCACAACAATTAAATTCTCTTGTAGATATCTGGGATTTTGTTAACACTGGTAACTTCTTGAGACCACGGTTTTAATACTTGCCCCATATATTTTGATGCTTGATATATTGAGAATAAGTATCTTGAGAGCCTGTGCAGGAATCCCCTTTCCCAGGATAGGCAACTGAATGGTCTCAAATATCAAGATGTAGGTGAGAGTAGAAGTTGCAAATGGGGTCAATTCTTTGACCAATGCTAAGATTAACATTGTAAAATGTTACAGTTTGAGTGTGAAATATCTCCCATAGGCTCATGTGTTGAGCACTTGGTCCACAGCTAGTGATGCTGTTTTAGGAGTTGGTAGAAATTTTAGGACAGGGGTTCAAGCTGGAGAATGTAGGTCCTAAGAGCCTTTAGTGGTTATGCCTGGCCTCCAGTCACTTCATCTTTGCTTCCTGTCTACTATGAGGCTTCTTCTACATGTTCCTTCTTCCATAATGTTCTACCATAGAGCCCCTCTGCAATCATGAGACAAATAAGTTTTCTTCCTCTTAACCAATTTTGAAACAAAAGTAGCTACTACACAGGGCATTTGAGGTGAGCCTGCTAAGAGGAGTCAGACCTAGGTGAAAGCATTGGAGGAGGCAAGGCAAATAGAGATATTTGAGTGTTAGAGGAAATCTACACAGCTAGAAAACAGGTGGCAGAGGCCACGTGTTGATGGTACTCCAAATAATTTGATGAGCTCATGAATTTTAAGGTGTTTTAAAGGTAGTCACATCTAAAAATTTTAAAACCACAAGCTAACACTAGATTTAGCTATTAGACATAACTACTAATAGTGACCTTAAACAAGTTGCATAACATCTTGGAACCTAAGTTTCTTCATGTTGATAATGGCCATAATAGATCACTCATAGTGCACTAGACATAGCTACTAATTCTGGGCAGAATAACTTTGGCTTGTTCCTAAATATTCCAAAGTCTTCCCAGATTTGTACAATGTGAAGATAAGGAGGCAGTACTGGCCTGCCTTGGGTTATTGGGGGACTTGTAAGGACTATACAGGGGATTTAAAAATTCAGAAGACAAAGTATTTTCATACTTACAAGATATCATCAGTCCTGTGCACAAAGAGCAGACAGTGGTATCCTTCCTTCAGATAATTTGCTGAGTTGGAGAGATGTAGCATTATTTGCTGAAGGAGCTAAACAACAGTACAGAGTACTACCATCTGTATGAAGACAGGTGAGACTTTAGGATGCTGAAAGGACTTCAGAGGAGAAGAACAGTATAGCTAAACTAGAGCTCTGATAGGACTTCGAAAGAAAAGAATAAGAAGGCTAAAATAGAGCTATGATGGGACTTCAGAGGAAAAGAACAGGATGGTTTAAATAGAGCTGTGCTGTCATGCGTGGAAGAGTGAGCATGAAGTTAGACCGAGAGACAAATTATAACTAAAAGGCATGAAAGGAATAGTGATGGGCCCCAAGGTGCAAGGGCTGTGGGCAGCATGGATGTGCACTATGCTATTTAAAGTAAAGGGGAAAAACAGGGAGGCACTGGACACCTGATGCCCATGCCTGTGATGAAGTGCCCGTGTATGAGGGCCTCATTTTCTCTTCCATAAGCACAGCCTAGAGGCCTCAGTGAAGGTCCCCAAAGAAATTTAATTTATTCTCTTTTCCTTTGTTACATCCTCTTGGAAATATTGTCAGGAGAAAAATTAGAACTATATATTTTCTAAAGCTAAATGCCTAAATCCTATCAACAGTGTTTGGTACAAAGAAAAAGATGATATGAATATTTGATGTGGGGCCAAAAAGAGGTCTTACAGATTAAATATTATGGAGGGCTTAAAGTCTCCTGAAAAAAAAGCTAATTTTTGAAGGCTTTATTAAATTGTGGTAAGATTCTTCATTCTCCCTATTCTGTTGTCTTGAGCTGCAATTTGGAAGAGCGCTGGGCTGAGCAATTATACAAATAATAATCATCGGTTCAAGCTTTTTAATGATAAAAAGATGACTTAGTTCTCTGAAGAAGTGAGCAGGCAACATTTTCTCATTGCTGTTAATTATAATTTAAGACAGACTCAATTTTGTATTAGTCACAGATGTTTCATTTCTCAGTTCATATGTAATGTGGTACATGGAACATCTCCAAGAAGATTTAAAACTGTTTGCAGTCTTGTCCATCCCCTTACCACTTGGTGTGGTCTTTTCCAAAAAATCATGACATTTGGAAAGAAGCTAAGAGAAGTTCTGTAGACATTTTCAAGACATTTTGCTTTCCTAGGTCTCTAAAAATATTCCTATTGAAAGTGAAAATTGGGAACATGCTCTGAAAAACAAAATCAAAATATATATATTGTGTCTTTAGAAAGCCTAGTTGAGGGAGGGGCAGGCTGTGTTCCAGTTCTGAGGCAAGGGACCCAAATGCATGATTTCTGAATTGACACTGGCCATAGGAACCTTGAAGAAGCTCCGGTGTTCCTCTGTTATTAAACAAAACTGTATTTCAAATAATTAGAACAAGCAACTAGCTCCTAAATGACTCTACTGTGGAGTGTTCTGACCAGGGAGAAGTTATCAATAGGACAAATCATTCATGAAATTGTCATAGGTTTGGGTGTGATCCAAGACATGGCCAGTTTGCAATTCTAGCTCATGATGAGGCCAAGAACTTAGGTTGTGTCTGAAGACTGTTGCAGATGAATACCTATTCTGTTGTACTAACAACAAGGAAAACAAGACACACAGTAACACCTAGGCTTTTCTGTTATCATGGAGAGATGCTATTTGGGAAGAGAAGAAGGTTCACCATCAGTATGTTATAAACTTTCTTTTCTTGAGATAAAAATTGAAGTTGTATGTTACATATCCAAGTTTCCTCACAAAAGAAAATGTCACATGGTGGTGGCACATGCCTTTACTCCCAGAACTCAGGAGGCAGAGGCAGGCAGATCTCTGTGAGTGAGGACAGCCTGGACTACAGAGCAAGTTCCGGGTCAGCCAGGGCTGTAACACAGAGAAACCCTGTCTCACACACACACACGCACGCACGCACGCACGCACGCACGCACGCACGCACGCACGCACACACACACACACACGGCAACCAAAAACTAAAATGTCTTATTGAAAGAGTATCCATAATATAATCAAATGATTGAATTTTTAATAAAAAAGTATTGTGGAGTTAAAACATACAATGTAGGATTATAGGACGTAGACATGGCACAAAGGTTACTATATTAAAACAGACTAACATGGCCATCATCTCCTATAGTTGCCCCTTCTTCTCTTTGCCTTTGTTGCAGGAACAGCTACAATCTGCAATGAATTATACACATCACAAATTCTATTAGCTGAAGTCCTCCAATTTTGCAGAAGATATCTAGAATGTTCCTTTTGCATATTTTGCCATTGTATGTCCTCTAATTTACTATCTGTTTCTTCCTTCCCAACCTGCTTTTCTATTAACCACTATGCTTATTTCTAAGTTTTTACTTTTCACATTTCACATGTGAGATCATATTTTTATTTTTGTATGTGTTTCCTTTCACTTAATGTGTGTCCTCTAGGTCCAGTCTGTTAGTAGTAATAATAGAATGTTCATATTTAGTGTGTGTGTGTGTGTGTGTGTGTGTGTGTGTGTGTGTGTGTGTACGCACACTGCAGCACATGTATGGAGGCCACAGAACAACTAGCAGGAACCAATTCTCTACTTCTGCCATGTGGGTCTGGGCAGTTAGATTTAGGTCATCAGACTTGGCAACCCATGAATTTGCTTGATGAGCCATCACTCTGGCCAGACGAAAGATATTTTTTCTTTCTAACCCAATTTATCCTTTGTATTTCTCTGATGATTGAGGATTTTGAGCACATTTTTCATGCACCTTCACCCTTATTTGTCTTCTGTAGAGAAAGGTATATATATATATATATATATATATATATATATATATATATAGATGTCTTGCCATTTTTAAAACTTGTGTTGTATTTTCTATCATTGACTTATGTGCGCTCTTCATTACACACTTACCTGATGATAGACTGCAAACACTGGTTCCCAATCCATAGGCTGATGTTTCAGTTTTCATTTCTTTTTCTTTTGCTCTACTCAAGTTTTTTAGCTTAGTGTATTCTCATTCATTTATTTTTATCTTTTGTGGGCTGATCTTTTGGTGTGATATCCAAAAGTCATTTCAAAGCCGAGGTATAGAAGTCTTCCTTTGTCCTCATCTAGGAGTTTATAATTTCTGACCTTCCATTTCTGTTTTCTATCCACTGTGAGCTGACATTTGTATCTGGTACAAGATAAAGGTCCAAGTTCATTCTTTTGCATGTGAAAATTCAATATTCCCTTCACTATCCATTGAAGGGCCTTCCTTTCCCCACTGTGTCCTCTTTGCCCTCTTGTCAAAAGTTGGTCAATAGTGTGTTTGAATTTATTTCCAGGTTATTTCAGGGCTCCATGAGTCTATCCAACTGTTTTTGTGCCACAGTTAGTAACATGATTGCTATGGCTGAGGAAGTATGATAGGTTCAACTCTATCTTTCTCACTGGTGGCTTTGATTATATAGATCCCCTTCGGGTTTTAAGTTCACTTTAGAATTGTTTCCATTTTTGTAGAGAAACTCACTGGTATTTTCATAGCAACTTTACAGAATCTATGTTTCTTTGGGCATTAAAACAATGCTTCAAAGTTTTCAAGACACAGATTTTTCACCTTAGTTATATTTGTTCTCAAGGAGCTCTTTCTTTATAGTCGATGTTACCATAAATGATAATGCTTCCTTAATCACTGTCAGTAAGTCCATCAGTTGTGCACAAAAGTCTACTGATTTTATAACTTTACTTAACTCAGCTATTGGGATTAGCAGTTCTTATATGGAATACATAATACATAATATATATAATTTCTGGATTTGTGATTTGGATCCCTATTTCTCCTGGCTTTACTATTGTGACCAGTACCTTCCAGTACTCTCTTGAATAATAGCAAGCATGTGCATCTTCAATTTATACTAAATCTTTCTGGAGAAGCTGCTCATTATAATGATTTTCATCTTAGTTGTAATTTGTTTTCTAAATGACCTTTATTATATTGAGGAACTTTTCTTCTGTACTTAAGATGATGACAGTTTCATGAAGGAGAGCTTTAGTCTTTGTTAGATTTTTTTTTTCTGTGCAGATTAAGATGATTGTTTCAACATTCATTCTGTTTGTGTAACTTAGTTCACATCTCACTTTCTTTTTAGCTGCTAGAAACTGAACTCGGGCTGGAGAGATGACCCAGAGGTTAAGAGACTGAGTGCAGGACCATGCACACGCTAGGCCAGCATGCTACCACTGGGCTGCGCCTCCTGAACGCTCTTATTTCTACTTACTCAATGTTCTCTGTTTGACTGACTTCTATTCTGGTTCTTCTTTTCTCCATTATGGGTCTTTGCAGGTTAGTTTTACTCTTCTAGTTTCTACAGGCATCATGCCAGACAGTTTATTTGGTCCCTTCCTCTTCCTTCTTGTCCTCTCTCCCTCCTCTCCTTTCTTTGTGAGACATACTCATTATGCAGACCAGTCTAGCCTCAAACTTGCAGTGATCTTTTTATTCCCAAGTTCTGATATTTTAATTGTGAGCCACCACATCTAGCTCTTTCTATTTTTTGTGATGTAGACATTATTGCTATTACCTTTATCAAGATTTATACTTATGTGTGCATTTGTGAAAGTCATTATATCATTCTTTGTTTTCTGCTTCAAGAATTCCTTTAAGCATTTTTTACAAGGTGGATCTAGTAAATCATCACGGCTTTTGTTTGATTGGGAAAGATTATTCCATTCTTGAAGTACAGCTTCAGCACATACTGGCTTCTTAGCTAGCTATTTTGTCTTTCAGCAGTTTGAGTATATTATCCAGGTCTTCCCTGACCTATAAAGTTTGGCTGAAGAATCACTTGAGGTCCTGATGGGAATTCTTTTATATATGATTTTTAATTTTAGTTTTCTCTTTTGTTGTAACATGAATTTATAAAAACCAAGAGACAGATTTTGGGGTTCAAGCTTCAATCTGAAGATCAGAGAAGCAAAGCAGCCAAGCCAGTGGATCTTACCGCTGTCAAGCTGAAATGGCAATCCTGTCTCTACAAATCCTCAGAGGCAACAATTCTGAATTTTGTCTTCTCCTCCTTATATTCCTTTCTCTGCCCAGCCATATCCTCCTGTCTCCACCTTCCTAATGCTGTTGTTAAAGGCATGTGATCCCAAGTCCTGGGAGCTAAGGTGTAAGCTGTGTTACTTCTCACTATTGTGTACACCATGCTGGACCTGAATTCAGAGAGATCCATCTGCCCGACTCCTGAGTCCTGGGATTAAAGGTGTGTGCCACCACTGCCTAGCTTCTATAGCTAACTAGTGTGGCTAGCTTTGCTCTCTGATACTTCAGGCAATCTTTATTAAATCATAAATAATATATCACAACACCTTGTCTTTTACTTTGAACAATTTTGTCATAACGCACCCTGGAAAAGACTCTGGTGGTATATGTGTTCAGGGTTTTGAGCTTTCTAGATCTCGTTGTTTGCTTCATTCTTAAAAGTTGGTTAATTTTCCTTAGCTATTTTCATTAATTAAGCTTTCTGTCTTTGTCCTGTTTCTTTCTGAAATAACCATAATCGAAATATTTATTCATTGAATGGTGCTTCCTAAATTCAGTAGGTTCTCTCTCTGTCTCTCCTCTCTTTCTCTGCTCTCTCTTATTCATTCATTCATTCATTCATTCGTTCGTTCGTTCGTTCGTTCTTTCGTTTTCTTTTCCTCCTCTGAATGAATCATTTAAAGATACCTTCAAGTTTGCAGGTACTTTCTTCTGCTTGAATTCTTACATCATTGATTAAATTCTTCGGTGTCATAATTTCTGCTTGTTTCTGTGTTGAATTTCTCCTTCAGATCATGAATTGCTATACTGAATTCACTGAATTGTCTATTTGTGTTCTCTTTTATCTCATTGAATTTTTTTTTTACAAAGAACACTATTTTGAATTCCCTTTTGAGATAAATCCCCATATCTTTAGTGTTGATTACTGTAGATTTATTTTGTTCATGGGGTGGCATCATATTTCCTTTTTATATGTTCTCTTTCTCTCCATTGATTGTCTTATAACTTTTACAGTGTTTCATAGGGGTGGACTTTTATGTGAAGATAGACTTGAAGGTCCTGTTTTGAAAGGACATAGTGGGTGGCTTTGAGTAGATTCGGGATTCTGCTTATAATTGACATAAGTGATGACTTCAGGGGACTCAGTGGTCCAGGTTTTTCTTCTTGGGGAGAAGTACTATTAGTCTAGATCTGGCTGTTGTGGTGGTAGGGTGGTAGCAGGGTGTTTTCTTACCTTCACCCTGTAGCTCTCCTGGTATTAGTGCTCTACAGAATTTATGCTATACCTTGGCTGTTATATAGTATATTCTTTTACTAATTTTTGGCAAAAATCCTAAAAAACAAAATGAAAAAACCCTGGGTTGTTTATTCCTTGTTTTTCTGGGGGGAAAGGGAGGCAGATTGGTAGGAACTTCTAGTCATTCATCCTACTGATGTCATATAAATGGCTTAAATATAAGATGAGCATATATGAAAATATTTTTGCAAGAATAGTAGAATGTGGTACTTAAAATATGTAAGAAATTCATATGGGCATGCATAAAGAGTTCTTTAAATATTGTTCTTATTCATTTGATATCTTTTTATGTGCATTAACTTTGCCTAACAAGAAAGGCTTGTGAATTTGCATATTCAAATTTTGTATGTTACATAATTCACTTCATTCCCTAAATTCTTTGTGATATATCCAAAGCCAGTGAAGTTCAGACATCTAACATTTAGCATAAAGTTCTTGCACACTTTCTTCAGGAGCTTTTGAGTTTTTCGTTTCAAAGTCTGAACTGTGTTGGTGAGACCAATTAGAACAAAAAAAGGTGTCAGTAATGAAGCTCCCTGTTTAGTGTTCAGAATCAAACCTGTAACACCCATGTGATACTCTTAAGAAAGAGTTGGAGGCAGTGGAGGGATACAGGTGAAGGAAGAGGAAGTGGATATGATAAGTTTCATTTTAACAAAAGAGATTTTTAGAAATGTTCCTCTTGGCATCTCATGTCTTTTAGAAAACAATGGAGCTAATCAACTTATAAGGAGAATCAACAGTGCATGGCCGGTTGATTCCACTGCTTTAGGGTGAAGACTGTGATGAGAGTGTATGGCAGGGGAAGCCCATACACATTAGGGCCAGCAATGAGAAAGAAGAGGAAGAGGTTGGGATCCCAATATCCTCTTCAAGGGTACAACCACAACAGCCTGAAGACATTAGCCACTCCTTCTTAAAGGTGCCATGTGGAGGCCAGCCTTGTAACACATGGACTTTGGAGAACAAATTCCAACAACTGGTACTAAGTGGAGGGTTACTGTAGTGAGTGTTCATTAGATAGATGCCTCTGGCGCAGAAATAACCCTCCCACCACCACTGGAAAGTCTCATGTTAGTGTGGTTTAGTCTACCATCTCCTCACAACTGATTATCAGTAGTTATTCATGGTAAGAACACTGGATTGGGAATTAGAGGGTTCAAATTTATTTTCTAGTCTTGCCTTTACTGTGTTTCAAGGATCAAACTTATTTCTGGTCTTGGTTCCTAAGATGTCAAATGAAGGCAGCATCACTGATTGCTCACACAGATATACAATCCCATGTCAATGTACTGTGGATTGTTAAGGGAGGGACAGACTTTAAGAATCAAACTGGTGAACTGTAGGGGACCTTGAGATGTTGGGGCTTCATTTCCAAGGGGATGAGAATAGATAGAAAAACCACACCATCCCTCTTATGTTCAAAGGAAATATACCGTCATTCATTTGCAGATCCTGGTTAAGAAGCTGTGTGAGACACCTACAGTTCCAAAGCACAAGGTAGCAGTTCAAGTTTAAAGTTGTATTTCAAGACTCAAGAAATCTGCCTGACATCATGTACTTTCTATAATATAATTTGACAGTGGGCTGAACTTGTATGGTATCCCATTGCTTTAGTTTGCTTTCTGTTGTGAAGAATACCACAACCAAAAGCAACATTAGGGATGCAAAGGTTTACTTTGCTTACACATAGATCCATAGACCATCATCAAAGTAATTCAGATCAAGCAGGAACTGAAGTAGAAATCCGGGAGGAATGTTGATTGTTGGCTTATTGGCTGGCTCATGCGTAGCAACTAGATTTCTTTTATACACTGAAGGCCACATGCCTAGGGTTTGTATACCTACAGTGGGCTGGATTCTCTCATATCAGTCATCAATCAAGACTATCTCTTGCAGACCTGGGCACAGGCCAATCTGATCTGGCAGTCCCTCAACTGAGATGCTTCCAGATGTCAAGGCATTATCAAGTTGACACCTGAAGCTAGACTGGACACTTCTGATGACTCAAGGCTTGGTTCTTTGGTTTAGAGGATGTCCCATATCAGAGCCAGAGGGTAACAGTCCTGAGCCTTAAGTATCATCCTGTTGTTTAAGGAACTCTTTAGGTTAGGGTGGTATGCACACCTTCAGTCTCAGGGAAGTTATCACAGAAAGCATCTAGGGATGTGTCACAGCCATTTTTTGTTTAGATCTGAAAATATTAAGAGTTCTAGTTGAAGCAGAGTAGGTATGGTCTTAGAACTTCCTTCCTTTTTCAACTTTGAATACCATGCATGAGGGGTTTTGCCATTCATTCAAACGGTTTTATCTTTCTTTGACTCTCTATTTGCTTTGGAGGGGAAAAAGAAAAGAAAAGAAAGGAAGAAAGAAAGAAAGGAAGGAAGGAAGGAAGAATGAAAGAAAGAGAAAGTAGAAGAGTTGAATGGTTTTCAGAGACATGTTTGCTTGCTCAATATGGTAAAGTGACATTTAAGGAGCATTCTAAATTAATATTTTTCCCTCAGAAGTTTCATAATATGTTACTATGTAACTGTGGAAGAGAATTTTGTACTGACAGATTTTTGAGACTAAATTTAGGAATCATGAATTCTATTGTCTGGTGTTCTATTAAACTTAAAACTCTATTAAACAGTTCTTCAAAGTTGCAGATATCAATTGCCACAAAAAGGTCATATAACTCCTATAAAGTCTAAGGAACATATAAGAATGACTGTTTTTACTCATGAGTCTGTTGGCTGGATGGTTCAGAACATCTAAAGTGATCTGGGTGAGGCTATTTGCTAACAGTGGGCCAACAGGACAGTTTATGGTACCCAGTATCTACAACACTAGCTGGGAAAATAGCCCTAACTTCCATGTATCTCATTCCCAAAGAGACTGACCTGGGAATATTCACACAGTGAAGGCAGAAGAGGAGGAGGGCAAACAATGCAGAAGAACTTTTCTAAACCTTTGCTACCATTAAGTTTGTCCCTGAATAATTTGTCAAGGGCACTCATGAAAATGAACACAGAGCCAGAGGCTACTACAATATCACAGGACAAAAGACATTCATACATGAAGGTCATTGATTTAGGAAATAACAAATTTAGTCCACTTCAAGTTCTGATGTATCTTTAAGTCACTTTGTGAAAATGAACTTGTGTTTCATTATGATTTTGAATGGAAAATTTAATGAAAACAATATATTGTTCATTTTGATTTGGAAACCAGTTGAGCTTATTCTTGTTATTTATAAATTTCTAACTCCCTAATAGATGCTATTTATTAACATTATTATAACTATTTTTTTGGCCACATACCACACTTCACAATAGATATTATAATAAGAATTTCTATTTTATGTGGTAGGTTTTGGGGTTTGAGGAATCTCATGAAATTGAAATAAATATTTCTCTAATTTAACCTCAATAGCTTAGGGAAAAAAAACTTTTTAAACAAAAGAAGAATTGCATTGGTGCATACATTGGTGTATGATTAATGAAAGTGACCTTAATTAGACAGTTACTCCAGGCACTAGGCTAGTGTGATGGAATGAGGCATTAGAACAGGGCCAAGGAGAGTATACGAAGTAGAAAATCACAGTGAGAGATGAAAGCTTAAGGTTGGTCCAGATGGACATTGACACTACTTAGGTCATTCTGCGGTGCACCTGTCTTCTCTGGCCCATGCTTGCTTTCCATCTTGTCAACACAGACCAGTTGGTTTTGCCAACTACAGGAATAATGAGCTGTTGATGAGAGTGAGGGCCCTGTGAACACCCACGTTTTTGGGGATCTCTTCAGACAGACCTTGGCAACTGGAAGCTGCTCAGGAGGAAAAATTGATGGTCCACATTCAGCTTCGAGTAGTGAAGCTTGAAGAGCTTTTAGGTATTGAACAGCACAGGATAACGACAGGTTAATGGAACACAATCATCCCGATTATGCAGTTGACACGTGGAAGGAGCATTCTGCTAATTCATCTCATCAGTGGCATTTCTGTAGCTCCTGTTAGTAATTTTAGTGGAGAAATAAGAAATCAATTGATTGACTCTTACTCAGAAAAAAAATGGTCTTTCCTACTGGCTTTGGTGCCTTGGTGTTTGGCAGTTCAAAGCTTTTCTCATCTTCTCAGCACCCTTGCTGGGGGCGTGGGTGTCAATGTCTCATGAAGAGGACTCCTCAGTGAGTCATGAGTGACTCACAAGGTTGTGGCTAAGAGAAGCATTCATTTCACTTCTGTGCTACGCTTAGCTCAGATTTTTCTTTTATACCTCACATCATCTCAAGAGGCTTTAGAGCCTGCTGGTAGAACTATGTAGAACAAATATATTTTAACAAAGGGGAAAATGCAGTAAATCATTTAATTTGGGATGTGTTTCCAGATTAAGCTCTGACATTGGGTAAAAGCGGATTTAGAAAGAAGAAAGGCTTTCTGGGTGCAATGTGAAGTGGATTTGATTTCTGTTCCCTGAGAGGACTCTGCTCCTTTGAGTCTTCTCCTCTGGAGTTATCCCTACAACACAGGAACTTTCTCCATAGGAGCTGATTTCGATGACAATCATCCTTCCAGTGGTGTGCTGAGTTACTCCATCAGTGATGATGTCACCAGGTCTTTGTGCGGAGCTCAGTGCAGTGTGTCAAGTATATCCTGTTCTCTTTTTGTGTTTCCTGTGTTTCCAAGTCTCTTGGACCTAGTGTGGCAGCATAGTTTGTTTTGGTGTATTGGGCACAAATCACTTCTGGAAATGCTTTAAGAAACATTGTATCCTCGAGTTTGTTACTGTGGCCAGAAGCTTTAGCTAGTTTCCTACATCTGCTTCCGACTCTGAATGACACAATGAAAAGACTGTTGGCAGTGGTCATGCAACATACACTGAAAGTCTCCTCAGTTTCTTATCCACCCTGAGATGTGGAGTCATTTGTTATTGCAGCATAACCCTGAGTGGCATGAAATTCACACCTAGAATTTTAGGTGTTGTTCTAATTATCATATAAAATCAAGAACTATAGCACACATTTTAATTGATTGTATTTATTGGGGCATCACAAGGAAGACTCCATTACTCTGTTCCTTTTTTTTTCTGGAAGATGTGTATTTGCAAGCAGGAATGAAAGGAAATGGAAGTGGGACAAAAGCTCTGCTTGTGCAAATTCTTCTCAAGTTGAACAGTAGAAGAAAATTTAAGTATTTTTAAGTATTACAAGGCACATCTATTATAACAACCTTTAGGTATAATAAATTGATACACAGAAAGTACTTCTAATAGGACAAAGGTTCTACAAGAAAAAGCGGGGGAGCAAACCAATTGCCTGAAGAGGAAACAAGAGGAGACTAAGATTTCCAGGTATTAGCAATAAAGATAAAAAAAAAATCAAAGGGTAGACATGGTTGACAATGAAGCAGAGTTAAAGCAGGTATAAGGGTTCAGTTTAGAAAAGAGGTGTCCTATTGGTAAATGGGAGTCATGCTACAAAAAGATGAAGCCTACACATTTTAAAAATATCTTGCTGCCCATGAAATTGCTAGCCTATAGAAGTCCAACACTGCAAACAACTATCGGAGTTACATCTATTGGGATTATATCTACATGTACACAAGAAGGTTTCTGAAAGACTCCTCAGCCCTCAGGGATAGAATGTTCTCTAATACCCATTTCTATGTATCCTAGGAACATGATGAAAAAGCAACAAAATCTAGAAGACAAAGGCAAGGATCACAGAAAACAATCACGAAGGAACAAATTTAGGCCAAATAAAAGAGTATTTGCCTCTCCAGAAATAGGACCTTCAGCCTATCTGTTCAGAGTTTTAAACTTATCTATGAGTAGTATTCCTGTGCTCTTTGCTTTCCCCCGAGCCCTGCCCAGTGAATAGGTTGTTAAGGAATGATGGAAAAACAACCTATTTGCTGGCTTAGGTCCTGGACCTCCAGATTGACACTAAATAGTGAAGGTTGCAAGTCAGGTGGGTATGTTTTAGGTACAAGAATGAGGACAAGGTAAGTTTTGGTAGTCAGGAGTTCAGTTTACTGCCATAATCAATTTTATTTACTACAATTTCTGACACTCTTTTGGGCCAAAGACTTAGACAGAAATTACTTCTACAAGAAAGTCTTAGAGGCAGAAAGTGATTGGTGTGCCCTTTTGGTACCAACAGGTCTCAAGAATCTTTCCATCAGCTCCAATTCTGGTGGACCATGGCATCCTGAAGTCTCCAATGGATCAGAGTATATTTGAGAAATAAGCCGAAGTTCTTTTTAAGCATCTATAATTCAGGGACTGTCCGTACTGCATTATGACCTACCTGAGTTGGATAGATGCATCCTTCAACAGAAAATAGAGCTATCAACGGAATAAAGTAAAGTCTTTTTAAACATACCAACTGTTATTCAATATTAGGGTACACTTTCTCATAATAAAGAACTTTTTAAGCTCTATGGAAGCAATCTTACTCTATAACAAAAATGTCAGGTTGGGGAGGTGGCTCAGCAGGTAAATGCTGGCTGTGCAAGCATGATGTGCTAAATTTGATGTCAGAACCTATGGTGGAAGGGCAGAACTGACTGACAGGTGTTGTCTCCTGACCACCATGTTTATGCTGTTGGCATGTGTGTTCCTGCTGTGCAGGTGTGCATACACACAAATAATGATAATGAATAAAATTTAAGAAGAGAGTATTAAAATGTCTCATTACCCATTATACTGCAAAATGCCAACTTGATCTAGCATTGTTAATACTGCATAAACATGTATACCTCAGAGTTTGAAAAGAGGATATACACAGCCATAATTTGGAGACATAAGTAGTTGTAAGCATAAGAACCAATTTGGGAAGTTAATTGAATTTCATTATTTCTAATCCAGAAGCTGATTTCCTACTGGGACTGGAACGAGATGCATTCTAAACAAGTCACTAGGCATATAACGCATACAGGGCCTCTATTGTAGTCTACAAAATCACTATGTCTAGGGTGTTCTTGGGGTCATCCAGGACACTAGATTTGCAAGAATCATGCTTTAATGTATTTAAATGTTATATTCGACAAAAATTATGGATAAATTAACCCATTTTTTCCTCACATGAGCACAAGCCGAGATTTGACCCTTCAGAGGATGGTAATGGTACACAGTGCCTAGTGTTTGTAGTTAACAACTTAACAGTATTACATTCTGTACTTACATTTACAGAGCAATTTCATAATGCCTCCTATTTACTTGACAGTATCCTGCAATGGCCAGGGAATAGTAACTTAGACAGAATAAGTCAACCACAATAACAAGCGAGGCATGTCTTATTATTGTCCTAATGGTAGACTTGCGATATTCAATTACTCAACAGTTGCCTGGTGCTTGGATTTAAGACTGCTCTTTTGAGCAATTGATTTCTGCTTCCCTCATGCCCTCTTTACATGGTACAATCAGTAATCATTTGGCAAATGCTAAATTTCATTACAATAAAATTTTGTTGGCTACTTCCTTGAGTTTTTATCAACTAGTAACAAATTTATGTGGGGAAAATCGTACAGTATAATACACTGATTCTCAAATATGTCTGAAAATGGAATCACCTATAAGCTTTTAAGATCTGATAACTATGTCTTATCCCCAGAAATTCTGATTTAGTGTGAAAATCTTTTAAATTATTCACATAATTATAATGTAAGACAAATTAAAAATTACAAGTGTATCATTCAGAGCCTTGTAAAGCTGGGGTTATATTTATGCTTTCTTCATAATAATAAATAATCTTGAAAAAGTGCTAAAGTCATTTTAAAGATATATTTATGGTTTATGAAATTTTATTTAAGTATTATGGCTGTTTTGCCTGCATGCATGCACATGGCACGTATGCCTTGTGTCTGTGGATGCAAGCCAGAAGAGGACTTCTCTAGCTACCATGTTGGTACTGGGAACTGAACATAAGTTCCGAGCAAGAGCAACAAGTACCTTGAACACCAAGTCTTCTCCCTAGATGCAAGCTATTAAACTCTTATTGTCCTCATCTTTCAAGTTTGGATAGAATGTTACAGTAAGACTTAAGTCATCCCATACACATAAAGCACTTTCAGAGTTGTTGATGAGCAAGAGGTGTTTAGTAAATATTTTAATTCTAAATGAGTTATTAAATTCAAAGTGTTGGGGTTATTGAAAAGGGACAGGAACTGACTGGAAGAAAAGAGTCAGTTACCAGAGAAACAGTGGCACATATGACCATGTGGGAGTGAGCAATGGGCTGAGGAGCTCTGGAACTGAAGCAAGGGAATGGAGGCTGGTACATGGTAGAGATGAGAGCAACTGGGGGGACTGGAGGCACTGCTGGAAGTGAGGCCCTGAGAATGACATGACCTGTTCCAGGATTCAGTTTTACCTTGGAATTAATTAAGTGTGGCTCTTATCACAGTATTTGGATTCATACAGCAGAGTGTGTCTTTACATTCATGGTGAGCCATGGTTCAAGGAAAAACCGAAATTAGTTGCCATTTATCCCCAGAGAAGCCATCTTCCTGCTCACCTGTTCTCTGAACCTTCTTCTGGGTTTGACAGAAGCTGCTTGGGTGAGGCAGGTAGAGAGTGATTGTCACACTCACTGATGGAAAATTATTTTGGGATTCTGAGTTATTTTTAGGTTATAGGATGGCTAATTCTAGAGCAGTATCACTTTCATCTGTGAATGAACTTCTGCTCCAACCTTCTTCGTTGGAGCAGTTTGTTCCAGAATAGCCCTTTTCTCAAGAACAGTGAGTAAACAACTAGTAACCACATGTGAAACCACTCTCAGACAGTTGATGGGGGCAGCATATAAGCTCCACAGACATTAGTGAGGAAGGCAAGTGTGATTACCATTCTGATTTTGTTAAGACCCAACAAAGGGAAAGGAAATCTAGAAGACCCTGGTGGGCTGGCTGAACTGACAAAACAGTGGTTGGACTTTAGGGAAACCAAGGATGTCAGAATTTTCAAGATGTAGTTTTAAGAGTAGAGAGCCACACATATAAATAATTTTAAATGATGATCTGGGGTCCCATTGAAAATTTGGTTGATAAGCTCCATGTGACTTTAGGACTTGCTAAAGTTTGCAAAGAGTAATCACACAAGGACAGTTAATGAACTGTAATCTAAAGATAACAGGGCACACACAGGGCATCAAATGAAGCCAACCAAGCTAGCATAAAAGCCTAAAGACCACCTGGGTTCTTTGATTAAAAACTGAAGAGAGCACAAGCCTTAGAGTTAAAATCAAAACCTTTGAGCAAGGACCTAACCTTCATGGATAGCAACTACAAAAGGCCTCAAAGAATCATGTTCATCTGCTTGTAGTAAGCTCTCAGTCTGGTCAAGACATGCAATGGAAAAGAAAACTCAGGTGTTGAATAACAAGATGTTCACAGTGTTTAGGTCTAAATAAAAATTGTATGACATTTGAAAAAAGAAGCAAAATATAAATCATAACAATAGAAGCATATCCATAAAATGAGAGACAATGAAATCAGAATATAAGCTTAAATGTTTATTATAAACATGTCAGTGATTTAAAGGAAACAGATTAAATAAATAAGAAACAAATTATTTTACAAGAACAAGTAGATGTTCTTGAGATGAAAATTATAATATTCAGAAATTTTTTTCTTGATATACTTAAGAGCAGAATAATTAAAGAAACTCAGTCATTTTGGATATAGAACATTATAACTTGTCCAAACTGAAGCACAGAAGAAAGAAAAGTCTACAAAAAATTAATAGAGTGCTACAGACTTGGGCTAAGTGTTAAGTAATCTTTACATATACTCGATTACCATTCTAGAAAGTATGTGTGTTTGTGTGGGGAAGAGAAAAATATTTGAGGAAATAATGGATGAAAAAGTTCCAGATTTGATAAAAACTAAATAAATTGTCAGAATTCAAAACCTTAACAGAATATAAACATAATAAACACACAGAGGAAGTTCTGTACATAATAATAAAGTTACTGAAAATAACATATAAAAAACAAAATCCATGAACAGCCAGATAAAGAAGGACATGTTGCCCACAGATAAATGAAGATGCAGATGACCAGAGACAATGCCAATCAGAAAACAAAAGAACAATAGTTCTAAAGAGCTGGAGGAAACAAATAACTTAAAATGCATAGACTAAAACAATGAACCCATTGACAACAGAGAAGGCTTTAACCGCATAAGTATTTTCTAAAAATAAAAGCAAAATACGGACATTTTGAGAAAACCCAAACCAAAATATTCATTGTTACATCTTGACAAGAAATACTAAAGTGAGTTTTTCAAACTGAAGGAGAAATTCATTTGGTGGAAAATCAAATTTTTCTGGAAAAAAAAAAAGAGTATTGGGAGTAGCAAAGCTATAGGTAAATAATAACCATTTCTTTTATTATACTTCTTTAAGAATGGAAGTTTTTAACAATATAACAATAGTCGAGAGGCTACCTTAAATGTCCTTCTCCAATAATGAGATTGATGACTACCTTATATGCCATCCTAGAGCCTTCATCCAGTAGCTGATGGAAGCAGAAGCAGACACCCACAGCTAAGCACTGAACTGAACTCAGGAATCCAGTTGCAGGGAGGGAGGAGTGTTGAGCGAAGGGGTGAAGACCAGGCTGGAGAAACCCACAGAAAAAAAAGAATCAAAGTTTTGGGGAGTTGAGAATCTAATAAGAAGTAATTGTGAAATGACGAAGAAGGTTGGAGAAACTGGAAAAGCACATGTTTGTGGTCTTAAATTACACATTAACGTTCTACACTCATTTGAAAGTAGAAGGAGATAGATTAAAGATACTATAAACCTTAGAAAAACCACTATAACAAGAAAAATCAAGGGATGTAACTAACAAACTCAAAGAAGATGGTTTATTACTACAAAGAAAAGTCAATATTTTATGAGTGAATAACCAAACAAAAAGGAATCAAAGACAGGTAGAAGAGCTAAATGGCAAAGTGGTAGACCTAAATCTAACAACAAACAGGAATGTGCAGGAATTTGGATTGTCATTGTTTTCAGCATATAGGGTAGGCTGCAGGGTGAGAGAGTAGAGGAGCTTTGGAGAAATTCTGGGGTTGGTGTCCTCTATCAAATTCATGCCTTAGGAACTCACTGTCTAGTTTCACATGTTCATGGTACTTGGGGCATAGGTTGATAGACAAAGAGCTTTTGGGGGAGTGGTTACAAAAGTGAGCTCTCTTTGGCAGGTTTGCTCTGTCCAAACACTTCTTCTACCCTGTCATTTTGGTATTTGGCCACCTCTGGTTGCCAAATAGATGGCAATAGTGTTTTTTTGTACTTCCTAACCTTTAGTATTGTGAGAAATAAATTTTTAAAATAGAAATCATACAATCTCCAGAATTAGATAATAATAACAGAAAATAGATCAAGATAAGAGGCATTATGAACAATCACTTTATTAAGTAGACCACAAACTCATATGCACATGTACATACTGATGATTCTAAATTACACAGAACAATTTTGACAGGATCAAAAATAGAAATCTAGAAAAATATTGACAACCATAATGGTTAATATGAACATTTTCCCATATCAATTGAGGAAATAGATAGACAGAAAGTCAATAATGTAAAATTCTTTAGAAACATCATCACAGTATTAACCAAGCCAACTTCATGGACTTTTCCTGAATAGCACAGCCAATAACAATATACCACGCAAATCCTTGCCATGAGCTATTCTGAGCTACATTATGTCCTATGAAACAGGTCCTCACATATTTCAAATGAGTGAGATCATTTGAACAAAAGAGTGTTTGCTGACCATAGTCAACCTCAGTTAGATACAAATATAAAATGACATTTAGAAAGTTTCCAAATAATTGGAAATTAAACATGTAAATCACCCAAGAGGCAATTAAGTAAGCAAAAGAGAAACTGGGCAATACTTTGACCTAAATGTATTGTGTGAATGCCATGTACAGATTTTCAGCTGAAACACAGATGAGAAGTGATGAAACATCAGCACCTGCCCCGGCACCCTCAGGGAAGCATCCAGATAGCTTTAGGCGTATGTTTTAGAAAATAAGAAACATTTAAAAAGCAACAATGGCAACTACACCTCAAAAGCTAGAAATTCAAAAGAGAAATAATAATAAAATAGCTTGAACAAGATTATACATCTAATATAAAAGCAAGCACAGTAAAGCATCTGGAGGAGAGCCTAGTAGAGAATTTATCCATCTTGAGATGGATAAGCATTTCTTAAGATACTGAAAACTAACTTAAAGCATTTCCAAAATGGCTTTGCCATATGGATTCTTCCTAAGACTGAGAATGCTCCGACTTTGCCAAAATGTATGGACATGTTTCTATGGAGCAGTGCTAATTCCTGTGATTGTGTTTGACAGGATTTATGAACCTTAAATAAAGGATATTCTTACTCAAAAAAAAAAGAAATGAAAATATATAGGCACACTTTCTGCCTTACCAGCCTGCTCCCAAATTACCAGAGACTTATTATTCATTATAAATGTTCTGCCAGTAGTTTAGGCTTGTTACTAACTAGACCTTACATCTTAAATTAACCCATATTTCTTATCTATGCTCTTACACATGGCAGCACCTTTTTTCAGCATGGCATGTTCATTTCCTGCTACCTCTGTGTCTGGCTGGCAGCCATGTGACTCCACCCTTCTTCTTCTTCACATCTTCTCAGTTTAGATGTCCCACCTAACCTCTTCCTGCCTAACTATTAGCCAGATGGGTCTTTATTAAACCAATCAGAAGGCACCTTGGCAAAGAAACTTCTTAACAGTGTACAAAAACAATTGCAAAACAAAAATATAAACTTAAAATTTTTGAAGAACTCTTTTATTAAAACTAAAAGCATCAGCTCCCTCAAAGACACTGTTAAGCAAGTGAAATATCTAATTACTCACAAAATATATTTGTATTTTTCGTGCAGCTCTTATGTACAGAAAACAGTTTTAGAGCATCTTAATAATATTAGTGTTAAATAATCCAATAAAAAAAGAAACAGAGCATTTGAGGATCATTAAAACAAGAAAAGATAAACAAAGCAGCAGGTTTGTAATCAGAGTATAACATGATCTAATTTGTTTTCTAGAAACAAGCTCTGACAATCATAATGATCAAGGCAGGAACAGAAGTAAGTGTCAAGGACACTAGTGCAAAGGCTACTGTGGTTTCTCAGGGAGGACAGAAAACCTTGAATTGTGTCAGTACAGACAGAAATCAGAGACCATGTTGAAGATACTTTGTTTCACCATAAACTTAATGGTCTATCATGAAATCTCAGGTATCCCTTTGTATTAAAGATAAATTTTGTTGTCTTCCTGGCTTATAAAGTTGTAGGTGGTATACCCCCTTCTTGCTTTCCAACCTCATTTATTAATGACATTTCTTGACCCCCTTTCTGCTGAGCTCCAACCACAGTAACCTTACCTTGAAACACAATGGCATTACCTCTTCAGACACTGCTTGCTGGCGGCTTTTACTTCATTTACATTTCATTTGAAATACCACCTTCGTGAACACATTTTCCCCCTAAGCAATCTGGCCAACATATTATTCCATTCTATTTAGCAATACAAGTAAGGTTATTTGTTCATTTACTTATCATCTACCGGCTTAGGTGTCACTAGAATATCAACTTTATGAGAACACCTTGGCTGTCACACTCCCTAAGGAGTTCCAATGCCTAGAACAAAGTCTAATACAAGTCATTTCAAGTGTCTAGGTAGACAGATTCTGGAAGCATAAAATATTTTATTTTTTTTTTGCAGTGACAAAGGTTATTAGTGACAAATTATAAAAATATATTACTGTAAAATTTATAATTTTATGTGTGTCCGAATTATGTATGTTGCAATGTTTTAGAGGTTTATAGGCCTAACTCTAAAAGTAATGAAAATTGATGGTCAAGAGAGTATAGATCATCACCCCCTGAGCTTTATCTGCTGTATTCATTCATTCATTCATTCATTCATTCATTCATTCATTCAAATCAGTTAGGAACTCATGGGCACTCAAAGATGAAGGCTTGCAAAGTCAATAGGTTAAAAAATAAGATACATGACAGTACAGGACATACAGAGAATGGGAGAAACAGTTTGTAGAGGAAATGAGGGAGTGAAAAATCATTGGACAATGATTTTATATTTTAATTTGGTCCTAAATCATAATAGAAATGTATCCAGTAGAATGAAGACAGAACTTTCCAGTCAGAGGGAACAGTTTAAGCAGAGAAATATAACAGTTCTTAGTTTTTTGTTGTGATAAAACACCTTGACAGAAGGCAGCTTGAGGAGGAAAGACTTTACTTCATCATACAAACACTCAGGTCACACTCCTTTGCTGAAGGATTTTCAGGGTAGGATCTCAAAGCAGGAATCTGGAGGCAGGCACTGAAGTAGAGGGCATGGAGGAGTGATCCTTTAACTCATTTAGGAACTTCCTATGATTTGCTTGGTGTGCTTTCTACCACCACCCAGGACCACCTTCCTAGGGGTGATACTACCCACAGTGAGCTAAGTCTGCCCTCACCAGTCATTAATCATCAGTCATTAATCATCAATCATTAATCAACAAAATGTCCCACAGGCTTGCCTTCAGGCCAGAGTGTCTGGAGCATTTCCTCCAGTGAGGCTCTCCCTTCTCAAAAGGCTCTAGCTTATGTCATGTTGACATACACACTAGTCAGCTCTGTACCTGAGGAAGTCGTTTATGATTGCAGTAGGGTGTGGGTTGTGTGGGGGCTAATGGAAAAGAGATTCTAGAAGAAATATCTGAGATCTGTTAAAGAATGACATTGAATTCCATGGCTAGAACTTTGTCTAACAGATAACAGAATTGATCAAAGGGTTTTATGTAAAAATGTAGCCAGGTCGGTGATTTAAAGGAAATTCTTACAAGAGTTAAGAGAATACGTTTGCAAGGTATAGATATTAGTTCAAAGATCATTAACAATTTTCAGATAAGATGTAAAAAGGTCTGTGGTAAGACCCAGCCAATATGAACCCAGAGCTGAGAACTGACTACAGGGTTAGAATTGATGGTCTTAGGAACCACAAGAGATTGAGGAGAAAAAATGGAGCTGGAGATGACACTGGGTTTCTGGTTGGATGTGCTTAGATAGAACAGTAATTGATCTACTATGACCTATAATTGATTGTCCCCAAGGTTCACCCCACTCCCTTCATTGACCTTTCTCCCCAACCTTAATTCCAGAACAAAGGTTTCCTTCTACTTTGGCCTCATTAATAGTTCTTTTCATTCACCAGGTAGAGAACCTGCTAGGTAATCAATCTGCCTGAGCAACCTTTCCCTTTTTCTTTGTGTCAGCAACTGAGTATCTCACAGATTGGTTCAATAGCCTCTCAAATATGCCAGAACCTTCACGGGATACCTAGAGAGCTATTTCAGCCTGTGTGTTTGCTTAGCTCCTAACCACATGCTAACCCAAACTCATTCAAATTTTGCTTAATGTGCCCTTAGTCAACTTAACTAGCTCATAGATGATATCAATTCCATTCTCCAAGTCTCTAAGGGTTTGTTCTTAGTCCTTATATGAAATACGCGTTTCTGTCTGTGGGTTCAATATGCTGTAGGAGATAAATGCTGAGTGTGCATTTTCAGAGCTTACATCCTAGATTAGTTAATAGGTAGGATTTTTTTCACCCTGGTTTTCTTCCTTTTTCTTTCCACTTTTCCCCCTTCCTGACACCAGTACTAAAAGGCCAATTAACATGTTTCCCTAATACATAAAAAAGACCGTGGGGACAGTCCTCTTTCTGAAAACAGACTTTGCAGAGCAACATGAGTCAAATGGAGCCTTCAGTCCTGTGCGCCTTAGGCTGGAGGTCCTTATGCAAAGTGGAGCTTGAAGAGAGCACAAAAAGTGATGTTTCAGAAATCATGTAGAGAATGCTGAAAAATCAGAACAGTTACCTCCAATTTTGAGGTCTTGTGATGGGGTGAATAGATTTGTTCTCTGCTGTTTCAGGGAAGAAGCATAATGAAAGGCTAGAAGTTCACTGCAGCAAATGAGGGCTCTAACTCCAGAAAGAGTTTTCAATTAGATGTTTTATAAACAGCTAGAGTGGCTTTCATCCTCTCCACGATAAATATATTTTCAATGAGACTGTTTAAAGTCTAAATAGATGGTCACTGTCCAGAGATGTCACTAAAGCAAATCCTCCACAGGTGCAGAGTTGGTGAGATGAGACGAGCTATAAACTTTCTTCCAATGCCAAGTCTAAACACAGAGTTATTTATCATCCTCCTCATCATCATTACTCTTATTGTAGATATGTGCATGTGTAATAGTAAACTTGTGTGTGGAAGCCAGAGGTCAATGCTGAATGTCACCCTTAATCTCTCTTCACCTTATATTTTGAGATGGGGTCTCTGAGTGAATCTGGCACTCCATGGATCCTCCTGTCCCTGAATCCCCACTGTTAAGATTATAGGCCTCCACCAATCATGCACAGCTTTTACCTTCTTTCTGGAGTCTAAACTCAAGCCCTCATGTTTGTATAACAAGAACTTTATTGAATTGACTGAGCCACCTCCTCAGTTTCCAGCTTTACTTTTCTCATCATCTCTTAGTGAATGAATTTCACAAAACACTGATCACAATAACAATAATATGAAGAAATGGAATGAGGAAGAATAATAACTACTCCTAATGTATCATAAAGAATAGATGTTATCCAAAGAGCACAAGGAAGGTTTTGTAGACGTTTGAGATTTTGTTAAATCAATTTAAGCCACAAACAGAATTACTTCATTCATGTTTTTAATTAAAAGTGAAAAGAGGAACAATAATACACACATCCTTCTGAACTTAGTTGTCATATTGCTCTGTATGGAAAGAATTAAGAAATTCCTTAATTATGGATAGTTACCTTTGGTTGTCAACTTGACACTCTTAGGAAGAAGTAACTTCAGTTGAAGAATTTTCTCCATCATATAGCTTATGGACATGTTTGAGTTTTTTTTCCATGTTACTAAGAGATGTAGGAAGGCTCCATCCCACTGTGGTGTACTATCCCTAAACAGGTGGACTAGAACTATATTGTATAAGAAAAGTTGCTGAACATGAGCCTAAATGGAAGTTGACAAGTGGCATTTCCTCATGGCTTTTGTTTCAAGACCCTGCTTTGAGTTCTTGCCTTGGCTTCCCTTGAAGATAGACTCTGAACTGTAAACTAAACAAATCCTTTCCTCCCCAACTAGTTTAAACCAGTCTTTTGTCACAGCAACAGAAAGCAAATGGGACAAGACATTTTATTTCACAAATGCCAATGCTCAGGATACATAGGAACTCTGCATTGCTAAGTACTTTTTAAGTTATCAATTTGCCTTCACAGCTACCATGGGAAGCCAGTGAACTTCAGGTTTTACTTAGCAGATGAGAAGATTAAGGCCACATACACATAGACACAAAGTCAGTCATTTTTCAAAAGGCTTTTTATTTTGTGTGTTCCTTTAAAATGGCTTTGATCCTTTATTTTCAGACAAGAAGGCAAGTATTTGCTGTGATTCATTCATTCATCAACATTGCCCCAAATTTAAAGGTGATTGTTTTGTTGTTGTTTTGTTGGGCTTACTCTAAAGTTCAACTGATAATTCTGTAGTAACTCCAGAAATATTACCTTAGAGATTGTGAGTCATTTTGTCAGTCTACAAAGATGCTTGAATTATTAAATTCTATTTAACAGATAAATTTAAGTGCTCTTAACTACCCTATGTGCTACAGTTTTTCTTTTTTTTTTTAACAAATGGAAGAGGAACAAAAACTCAGAGCCAACTTGTTCGCCATTGGTTAAATCAATTTGAAGTTCAAATGACACCGTTTTTATAATCTATTATTTGGCATGAGAAAATATGCTAAATTACTGCATTAGCACTGAGTCATCCAGAATAGTGTCTGCTGGAAGAGCACCAATAGAATCCCAGGGATTGGATGCCATCCCTACAGTGACAGTAAACACTGGGTTGGCAACATGTAGGCTGGAATCTTTACTGAAACACACAGTTTTTCAGAACTTCATTAGATGGAACATTAGAAATCCCAACTTTTAAAAAAAATGTGTTTGTTGACTTTGTATCATAATAATCTATGTACGTGTGTACATCACATTTCAAAGAATTTAGAATTTGTTTTATGTAGTTTGAGAAAAAATTTGGTTCTACTGTCAGATGTTTTATTGGGAGGTTAGAAGTGGACATTATTGGGGTTAGCTCACCGTTTGAAATATTAACAATGACTGCATTATAGTAAGAATGATTACACTGGTTTTTAGAACTCTGATAACAAGGTACCTCAAACTGAGTGGCTGAGAATAGAAGTGTGTTGTCACTTAAGTTTTGAAGGCTCAAATTCAAAATCAGGGTGTATATGAATGCTTATCCTCTCTGAAACCTGGGGAGCAATTGTCTGCTCCAGTTGCCTGTCCTAGCTTCTGAGGGAAAACTCCAGGTGTCTCTAGGTGAATATTTTCTGTCTCATTTTACATTGTCTTCTCTGGTGCATGTCTGTGACATGATATGCTAACAACAATAATAATCATTATATATTGTATGGCCTACTGTGGGCTCCTTTAATACATATATAAAATATATAATGGAGTAATATAGTAATAAATGCAGGTGTTAGTTTCCTCTTGTATGCTCATGTCAGTTGTGCTGAGAGTCCTCCCTAATGATATGTTTTTGACTTAATTAATTCTATAAAGATTCTATTTTAAAATAGTATCGTATTTCAGGCTATTGATGATAAGGATAAGACTTTCTCTCTCAACCCAGGGAGATAATTCCTCTTACAGCAATGCTCTTGCTTCCAGAGACCTGGCTACCAACGAAACCAAATCAATGAAGGAGAGCGTGCAGTTAAAGAAATGCAGCCACCAAGATGGTGGAAAATATAACATTTCCACTTAATCTATTTTTTCTCAACACAATATTTTTATTGATTATTTGCAAATTTCACATCATGAACCCTGATCACACTTACTTCCCAGTCCTCCCAGGTCAACTCCCTCACCCTTGTGATTCCCCCCTCCAAAAAAGAAAAAAAAAAAAAGGAGAAGGAGGAGAATGAGGAGGAGGAAAGAAAAGGAAAAGAGGTTATCTGTTACCCATATCCTCACTGGAGCATGGTCAAACTCCCAGCAGTCAGCCCCTTAAAGAAACTTGAATCCTTCCACCTCATACCACCCAACCCTCACCTGAAGCCATCAGTTGTGGGTAGCTACACTCCATCATCCTTATCACAATTTTAAAGAGTTCTCTTCAATGGTTTTCTGTCTAGGGTGTTAAGTTTTCAGGGTAGTGTGGGGGTGTTGGCTGTCACAAAAGACTTTTATGCCCCTCTTTCTCAACTGTTAGTCTGTAGTCATTGATACCACTGCAAAAGTAGCTTCCTTGCCTTTTCAGCCAGCAGGAGCATGGATCATGGACTTCCATATGGTTTCTGGCAACAGCACAGACCATGAACCTCCATATGGCACAGACCTCAGTGTGATCTCTGGTGGCAGGACAGGCCGTGGACATCAACACAGCCCTTTGCCTCGGCACAGGCCACAGATACCATCCTAGCAATAGAAGCAGCACAGGCCAAGGACATCATCTATTTTTGACATATTGTTCTTCAGTGCTGGAGACAAAACACAGGGTCTCATGCTTGCTTTAGCAAGCATTCTACCACCAAGCTGCATCCATACCACTTAGACATTAAACAAGATACTTATTTACTGTGTGTATGCTTTGCATATGAATGCCATAGCACTCATGTGGAGGTCAGAGGGCAACGTGCTGGTGTTGGTTCTCTCCTTCTACCATGTGGGTTCCAGAGACAGAACTCAGATCTCACACTTGGCAGCAGGGCACCTTGTTTATTGAGTCATCTTGCCAGCCCACTTCAGACATTTATTTATTATTATTATTTTTGTTTTTGTTTTTTCGAGACAGGATTTCTCTGTATTGTTTTGAAGCCTGTCTTGGAACTCTCTGTAGACCAGGCTGGCCTTGAACTCATAGAGATCTGCCTGCCTCTGCCTCCCGAGTGCTGGACTTAAAGGCATGTGCCACCAATGCTCAGAACAGGAGTAGGTTATAGTTACATTTGTTTTCCTTTTCATTCTGATGATCTTAGATGTCTTTAATATGCAATATTTGATGCACAAGAAAACATGAAACATGAATATTCATTCATATTATGAGCCATAATAATAAAATAAATACCACGAATCATCCCCTGACATAAAGCAGGGGTAGTCTATATTCCTTTTCTCAGTTGTGTCCCTTTCTCTTTGGGCCAAATATGGCTACAACTCTGATCTGCCATCTATCATCACCTTGCTTATTTTGTGTCCCTGTAAGCCTGCATGATATCAGACATATGAAATTCATGTGATAGTTAATCTTTATCTGTGATGGGGGTTTTCCAAGACCTACAGTGAATGCCTGAGATTATGGATAGCTCTGTGTTCTAAGTACACCAGGATTTTGCCTATAAATACACATCTACAACAAAGTATAATTTATAAATTAGGCGCAATGAGAGCCCAATAACCAAATACAACAGAACACTTGTAATGACAGCAAGAATATACTGTAATTACATTGGCAAAGTCACTATTATTGTGTTTTGTGGCCACTGTTAAATAAAATACTGTATTACTAAAATAAAAGTACTGAGATGCCACAACTTTTACTTTGATAAAAGTAAAAGTTTTCATGTAGCTAGATAGCATATACCCCATGGATCCTCTATGGGACAAATTGATAATTAATTTTATTAGGAAAGAGAGAATAAAATAGTATATGATTTTATTGCACTATGTAGAATAGTACATAGTTTAGAAACTTTTGAATTATTTCTTGATTTTTCTACTTAATGTTTGATCTGTGACTGGCCACATGTAACAAAAAACTCTAGAAAGTAAAACCATAGTTAAACATTGTATTGATAGGGTACATCTGACTGTCTGTCTGTCATGCTTGCCTCTTTAAGTTTCTGTAGTTCCAAAGTGTAGTACAATCATTTGTAATTTTAAAATGTTTTAGAAGTTACAAGTCTGTAGACAATTCTCTATCTTGACTTTTGTGATTTACCTTTTCTTTCAACATTAGAATCCTATGATTCGTTAGCACTGGTGGCTCTTTCTCTTTCATCTCTTTGTGGGTTTTGATTGGATGAATGCCTTTCTCAGGGGTGTCTTAGTTGTTTTCAGTGCTTTGCTTATATGTTAATTACAATTAATTTATTAATCTTCTCAAATATTTGGCTTGAACTATGAGTAAGTTGAATTGTCTCTGAGATAAAATTTGAGAACTATTTTCTTAACTATATTAAATGGCCCTGTTCATGAACATAGTATATTTGTCAATTCATTTGGGTCTTTAAATTATCCTTATTATAAAATTTTTGCCTAAAATATTAGTATTATAGTAGTTCAAGTCTAAATTAAGTTTTGTCTGAAAAGCATTGTGTTTTTGTTTTTATTTTTGAGTACTGTTTTATCTGGGCATAAAATTTTTATTTCCCACACTTTGAAAAATTATTTTGTCATCTAATACCTTTCCCATTTTCATGAAGAAGTCACTAGTCAGTCTCACTGAGGTCAAGACTAACTTTTTTCTTTAATTTATGATATAATTATATTTGTAATATTTAATGTTTCCCTTGTTTAAAATTTACTGTACTTTTCAAAAACATGATCAGTGTTTCTCTACAGTTTTAAATATTCTCTGTCATCAATATCTCAAGTTATAGTTCTGCTTATCCTTTCTTTCTTCTGGGACTTTAAGACAGATTAAAACTTTGAATTGAAATTTCTGTATTTTTTTACATTCTTTTCTGTTTTTCACCTACTTTCATTTATGCTCTGTACTTCATTCTGGATTTTTTTTTACTGATCTATTGATAGTTTCTGTTGATATATTAGTATATCTTTTTAAATATCTTAAACATATCTACATTCCAAATTACTAAGGATTTTTTGGTTGACTGTTTTGCAATTAATTTCAGCTGTGGAAAATAATTAATAATAATAACATAATGTCAGTATTGTTACTACTTATTGGAGACACGGTCTCACTATGTAATCCTGGATGGCCTAGAACATGCTACATAGATCAGACTGCCGTTGACTTCAGAGATCAGTGTGCTTCTGCATCCCAGGTGCTAGGATTGAAGGAGAACTCTACTCTTCCTTGCCTAGCCATCAAGTTCTTGAGTCTGTCTATAGTATTTATTAGTTCCAGAATTTCCAGTTTTATAGTCTTAAAGTTCCTTTCTAAGGTGTCTTTAAATTACAAATGTACATGTTCATGGACAGGATCACTTCATAGAGTTAAGATGACAGTTCTCAAAATTTATCTCAGAGATAAGAAAATGGACCATATAAACTGCCTGTGGATATGTCTCTTAGGATCTGACAACATTTTTTTGCTTGTTTATATCCTGATTTTTTTTTGGCTGACTTGAATCACTCTATATGAAAATATTGAAAGGTAATTTTCATATACAGTGATGTCGTATTATACCAAAGAAAAATTATTTTGACTTCTAACTTGTAGCTAAGGGGGCATCCATCCAAGTTTGCTATGATCCAAACAGAGTTTTAGTTCACTTAGAACTGGGTGTATGCTTTGTTTATTGTTGTTCTAAAGCTTAAGGGAAGTGCTGGTCACTCCCTTTCAGAGGGCTCTAGACTTGGATCTCTCTCCATCTGGTATGATCAGCATGGGAAAGGCTCTGCTCAGCATCTTAGCCTCCTAGCTCTTTGTTCTGGAAATAGCAGTCACCTATCACCCATCTGGGAAAGCTTATGCAAGTACATGGCTCTACTGGTTTATCACCTTCTAAAGTTTGAATTCATTATTCTGTGCTTGCTTGTAGTTTTAATGAATTCACATATGTGGCCCAAAATATATTCATGACAATTATTATTCTTTTAAGGATTGTTTTGAAATCAAGAACCTATCATTAGAAATTGAACTCCCACAGATTTCAAACTTTAATGCAGTATTGTTTCAGAACAATTGCTGTGTGTATGTTAATATATGACTGGTTATAGTTGGCAGCCTCTTGTTGCTTGATCATATAGCATATATTATATTTTTTAATTATTTTATATTCTAAAACTAATATTTTTAGAACACTAATGCTTGGGAGGCAGGGTAACCTTTTGATTTGATTTGTTCATGTTTTCACTCATACATACCTGACAGAATATTTCTTCATATTCACACTATCATTCTTTTGTTATGAGAACCTTGGATGCTTAACTGGTGCTGTATTACAGAGAGAATTTGATGGATGCTACTTAATACAAGTAGGAGCAAACCTAATGCTATGTATATCTCCAGATGCAAAAAAATGTATGTTTGAAACTATAACTTGAATGATACCAGGTCTATAGAATAATTCTCAGGAAACCTCATTGTAGTGTGTGTGTGTGTGTGTGTGTGTGTGTGTGTGTGTGTGTGTGTGTGTGTATGTGTTCCCACCTAGAATTCTGATAAAGACAGATACTTTCTGATGAAGTTCCATTCTAGTACACAGATGTTTTCAATATATTTTTTTGCTTGTTTTTAACTAATAAATATTCATTTTGGTCTCAGATTAATGGAACTATATCTCATGGACCCATTATTGGGTTATAACTGTGAACATATGTGCTAGATGTATCAAGGGAAGAAAAATGCATCAAGCAAATCCAAGAACAAATAAAATAGATAAATATATGAAAGAATTTTGAAAGTTAGGATTAACAGAGGAATTAATCAAGTAACATAAAGGCATAGAACCACTAAAAGTAAGACAGTAAGAACTGGTAGGCACACTGTCTAAAATATCCAAATTAATTTTTAACATGCTTGAAATAAACATCTCCTGGAAATTTTTGAAGCAAAGACTGACAGTTTTGACCTTTGCCACAATCCAACAAATACTTTGATAATGTGTATTGAATTGAAATGAATAAGTGCTAATGTTTCCTGATGTAATTTGATAATAACCAAATTCACATTTAAGTGTGATCTATAATAATTTGACTCACTTAGGCTTATATATTTTCAGATGAATGTTTGGTACTGTCATTGTTCTTCATATTTTTTTCAAAGATGTGAAAACATCCTTAGCATGCATTAGCGATAATGGTCATGGAGCAAAGGTTCTCTAATCATGGTGAATTGAAGGAGGATGGATAAAGAACCCATAAATTAGAGAATCCAGAGGCTAAAATTAGCAATGTCTGTTATTTAGAGGGGAAAGAGTTACCATTCAAACACTGTGGATGAAATGCTTCCTCTGTTAATCCATATTATACAAGGATAAGAGAAATGGGGTGACATAGAAGATTCATGAAAAAAATTAATGATAATGTCTGTCGTCCTACTAAATAAGAGTCTCCTTGTATTATCACAATTAGCATCTAATATAAATGGGAATAAGATCAGGTCTAGAGGGAAAAGTTGTGTGCAATGGTTCAGTTCAGTGTAGGCAAAGCCCAGTGCTTAATTCCACAGCTAGCCACTTATTGTGAGATCATATGACAGGTTTTCTATTGCTGGACTAGACATCACCAAACACTTTATATATGTCAGGGAAAAAAAGAGCCATGGAAATATATTTCTTCTTTAATTTCTACTATTCTTTTAAATGGCAGTTTGCAGAATGCATTTGGGTATATGGCTAATGACCCATGAGCAATAAGCAACTGTTTAAGTAAAATGCACTATGAAAAAGCTTTTACCAAACAGCATTTTAATATTTTAAATAGATTTTCCATTGCAGGCTCTTTGTAACTGGATTAGTTCTCTGATGTGTTCTGACAGAGCTGTGGTTAGGGATACTCCATTAACTTTGTCTGTCATCTTATTTTCCCTAGTATCCGGCAGAACACCCTTATATTTCATAATTTGTATTGCTATCAGTGCTGATTTGTAAATGTGCAAATTATAATTAACAACGGCTACTACTTCTATTAAATATTAAATCATTCTTGCAGCTTATACTTTCCACAGCAGATGGAGCCCTGCTGTATGCAAATCGACTTTCCTTACATTGTCAGCGATTTTTAACCTATATTTTAGTTTAAAGAACACATTTCCCCATACTTTGTTTTAAGTTTTCCATAGCATTTAGGTTAATATTTATTTACTGCAGATTCCCTTTCTACCAATAAGGATTTCATGGACTATTACATTCTAGCACTCTGGTTTTGTTTCCCTTCATTAATAGCTCCTTAATCATCTTGCTTGCTCCCAAGCACAAAAGCTTGTTGTTTGTACTGATGCTGCAGTATTGCATAAGGAGCATCCAGTCATATTTCAATATTCACAGCAGAAGCAAAAATGTCAGGTATACCACCGTAGGTTTTAATTT
Organism: Cricetulus griseus; assembly: GCF_003668045.3. Lineage (NCBI taxonomy): Eukaryota > Metazoa > Chordata > Mammalia > Rodentia > Cricetidae > Cricetulus > Cricetulus griseus. The sequence continues at coordinate 15,829,497 of NW_023276806.1, read as the reverse complement.
GAAATCCAATCTATGTGCACCCCCTACTAGAATAAGCAAGAACATTTGAGGTTTTATATTGTGCCTTAAATATTCTATTAAATGTCATCAGCTGATTCAGGAAAATGTATTGCAAAAATATTAGAGATGTATAAACGTGTAAATGTAATAGATGCCTGGGACATGGAAAGGAATGTAAAAGTCCAACATCTATCAGGTAACCATAAACCACTAAGAAACACCATAGAAAGTAACATTTGTGTGATATATAGTATCTTAAGCATGGACTCTTATTTCCGGTATTTATTGCAGTGCAGTTACATTTAAAAAACACTAATCTGGAATTATTGCTATCTTTCCTAACTGTGAATTCTTGAAGTAGGAATATTTTGGTCGAGGAGTGAGATCTAACTGTCTTAACAATGAAAGGATATATGCAGTCTTTAAACCCGGCTGCAATCAGAAGGTTGTGTTTCCTTGACAGGTTTTTAATGGCAAGTTAAGACTGCTGGGGAAACTGCAGAACTCAAAGGCATTAACTGACAAATTAAGCAAAGAGTAATGAAAACTTGGATGTGTTAGAATCATCATTCATTGAACTGTAATTGCCTGAGCAGCACAAAATTAAATTGTAACAAGTAAGGGTCTTGACATTTCCCGCAATTTCTTTTAAAAAAGTTTGTATATGCCATGGGAGATAAACAGCAGTCACATGAAATACTGGATGTGAGTCTTTTTAATTAATTAATTGTATTCATTTAGTGGGAATCAGTCCCTCCATAAGACATCCAAGGTTATTGTAATGGTGTGCTTTTTGGAGTCTTTAGCATTGAAAGGATTTGATACATAGTAGATGATACAATTATAAGCAGGGTCATGGCGAAGTATAAAGTCGTTTAGTTTAGGGAAACAACCAGAAATGGCTTGTTCTTTGTGTCTTTTTCTCCCCCTACACCCTGAATGTAGAAGACAGATCAAGCATATACAGGTCATTATGTAGGTCATTCTAGGCACTTAATAGGCTTCATCTCTCTCCAGGCAAAAGAATGTCCCCCTTCACCCTCCATGTGAGGGTGATGGAAGAGAAAAGGATATTTGGTCTTCAGCAGGTGATGTATACGTGTCAAAACAGAGAGGATGGACACAGGCTTCAGAAGTAAAAATTTTAGATTTCATTGAAAGCTATACTTATGGAAGCCACCAGAACAGCCTAAGTAACTTTTGTTTGTGGGGTAGAGATTGTGAATTTCCCAGCAGATCCTGCCTCAGCTTTGGGTGGGAAGCTGTGATAAGTGTTTGAGTGAGAAAATATGTGTGTGAGCTCGAGCATCTGCTTCTATTACTTAGTTTTCAAGAGGACATTGCAAGTCAAGGAAATGAGTGGGCTTCGTGCTGGAGAGGATCCAGAGGAAGGCAGAGCTCCTTAAGAAGACAAAGGAATAACAGCTTGGAGAGAGATCCGTGGGTGAGCTTGAGGGGGTGAAGACTCACCCTGGGGGCCCATAGTCATCTCTGCTCATCTGGAGGCATCGAGCCCCCCTCAGAAGCTTGAAGACTCATTCAAGATTCAATTAAAATCCTCCTATCAAAATATTCCATAATCAGATGCCCTTGGCAGCATCTTTGCCTCTGATAATGGCATATAAAGGGTCCTGTGACTATCAGGAATCAACAGAACAGGGAACAGAAAAGGAACCAGGATCTAGTATGGGACTCCAGATTTAAGGTTCAGAAACGAGTTTCCTTAAGTTGACTAAATCTCAGAGTCAATCAATTCCATTAAAGATTTGTAAATTATCTATAGTTAGGGGCCTGAGTATTAGGCAAATGTCTGAATATTTCTGTAGCTTGAAAAAATAGAATTTACATTATTGTAGCAATGGTGACAAGCTTTGTGTGAATATACATGGGGATGTCTATCAGATGCACAGAGGTGATCAGGAAAATGTTCATCCCCTCTCCACTGGGGGTTAAGTTCAAGATGACAGTATGGGGTGGAGCAGAGATGAGGCTCTGTGAGGCTCGAGTGATAGGCCTAGTGTGCTGTGTTTTGACTGTGCCTTTGCCTGCTATCAGGATCTTACACTCTGTAGTTTCTCATCTCCTATTTGCTAAAACCTGTATCCAATCCAGAAATTCTTTCCTCTTGTCATCTTTGGGTATTTACTCAACACATCTGTTTGATATGGAAACTCTAGTACTTATAATTGGCTACCACGAAACTAAGCCATTAGGTAGGCAGAGTGGAATTCAATTCTTTCATCTCAATTTAACGAGATGCTTCTTGCTTAGATGACCATTTCACATCTGATAAAGGACTTTGGGTAATGTTTCCCTTTTGATAGTAAATTTCCACTTGTAGAGGTAAAAGGAAGTTGTAGAACCTGTGCCAAGACCAGGGAGGCAAGCATGTCCCTTGCTCCTCTTCATTTCTTCAGTTTAGTGACTTCGTCTGCAAAGAGTCATGGGTATTTGGTTGAAGAACCAAGATTAGATAAGGCTTTATGCCAATAATAAAGCCTAAAAATAAATAAACCACAGGCATATATTTTAGTCTTGTCTTAGTAGTTACCAAAATAACTCTTTGTAGGTAAGTGATCTGTAGCCCCAGACAAACCAGCAATGAGTGGAATAGGAAGCCTACAAAAATTGCCCTGTGATCCATGTACTGTTAGCTTTAACATTTCTTATTTATCGTGTGTGTGTGTGTGTGTGTGTGTGTGTGTGTGTGTGTGTGTGTGTGTGTGTGTTTCAGAGGACAACTGACAGGTGCCAGCTTTTTCCTTCCACTATGTGTGTCCCAGGATTTGAACTCAAGTCATCAGGCACTTTTACCTGTTGATTTCTCCAGCCCTTGATTCTGATTTTGAAGACCTTTACTGTATTTGTTACATATAAGTATGTTCCCTAGAAAACTTGACCTAAGAAGCTCCACAAAAGAAACTTTTCCTGGTAGGTACACTGTGTGCGGAGGAGCACATGGACCAACACATTTACAAAATGCTACTACAGATACCACCTAAACTTCAAAAACTTGTAATGTCTATTAGTGTGTTGAAGGCTGTAGGGGAAGAGTCTGCTTAAGTTTGTTTAATTCAGCATTTCCTAAATGTGTAATTCTCTTGCTCACAACATTCTGGGGACCTACTTTCCCAATTAGCACAATCATGGAGGATGAGAAGGGTGGTGCATGCTGCTATAGACATCTGCTTTTGCTCTAATTACTTTAGTAGAAAGGAAAGGAGATCAGTTGTATTGCAAGCTACTGTTGGCAGCAGCAGGAAACACACCCGTGTTGTTCACTCTCAGTTACTCATCAAGGATTTACTAAACATCAACAATGTAAACAAGATGAAATTAGGCCATGGAAAGCACTCGTAAATGAGATGCAAGCTTGGGTGAGGAGATGGCTCAACCAGTACAGTGCTTACAGACCTGAGTGCAATTCTTAGAACCCATGTAAAAATGCTGGGCATAGAGGGGTGTGCCAGTGAGCTGTGTTGGCTGAGACGTGTAGATCCCTGTGGTTTCTGGCCAGTCGGCCTAGACTAACCAACACGTCTAAGACTAATAATAAAACCTGTTTCAAAATACAATGTGGATGGCTGCACAGAAAGGATACTCAAGGTGGTCCTCTGGCTTGCAAACTGGCACACTCATACAAACATGTAATTGCACACACATGAACACACACATGCACTCGAAAAAAATAAAACCCCTGTCTCTGTGTGGAGATTCACAGAAACGTGCTGGGAAATTATCTGGTCATAAATGAATAATTATAGGCTATGCATTGGTGTTGCAGTCAAAGAATCATCATGCTATGCTTGAGTGTGACTTCTTTGGTATCTCAAAGGAGGAATGGATGATGAAGACTGATGCTGCCTTTGTTCGAACCACACTATAGGGTGATGTCTGGACTCTGGAAAGAAATAACCAAGCATGAGATGCCACAAGCCTTTCAGCTTGTTAGAGACTTGACTATTTCCTCTCTCTAATACTGAGAACAAATCAATGGCCTTAGAGTCTGAGAGCTGCTCTTTGAATCTGCCCTGCTTCTTCACAGCCATGTTGATGTTTAGTGGATGCTTCTGAAACTGACACAGACAGACAGGAGGATCTAGTTATTTCTTTTCTGGAACAAAGGTTAGGAGTATCCTTGTGTAGGTCTAATGAGAAGAACCATATCTTCTATAAGGAGGAGAATTCTATACAAATGTTAAATTTTATTATTATTTTCCTTCCCTTCTTTTCCTCCATACCTCCTCCCTTCCTACTTCCCTCCCTCTCTCTGTCCCTCTTATTCCTTCTTCATTTTTATAGCACTATGTGTGGATTCTAGGGCTTAATTCATGTTAGGTAATCAGTCTGATACATACACACATACTTTTTACTCTGAGAGAAGTTCTTACTTAGTTGTCTAAATTGGCTGTGAATTGGTGATCTTCCTATATCAGACCTCGGAGCAGAGCATAGGTTATAGATTTGCACCACCAAGCCCAGCTTATTCTTGTTTTTCTTATTCTTAAGATTCATAATAATAAACTTGCAAGAAAGGCAGTGTCTTCAGTTTTCTTTTTGTTTTAATCTTTACACCAGCTCTGTGAATATAATGACTTCATTTCACAGATGAGAAAACATGGAATGTAATCATAAACTTAAGTTACATACCTCTGAATTTTCAATGAGTTATGTGTCTCCCATGGTCAAGAACTTGGGATTCAGCCATTTGTTCCTCATTCATTCATTCATTCATTCATGTACTATTGTTAAGTATAAAGTGTGTGCCATGCATTCTATGTTCTGAGCACACAGGAGTTGAAGACAATAGGCTGTATAGAGTCTACATTCTATCACGGAAGATAGATGATGAACATGATACATGGATAGCCTGGGTAGAATATTAGAGAAAGATGAGCAATGCTGCAGAAAGAATCTAGAATGTAGCAGAGTACTGAGCTGTGGAATGTGCAGGGTGGAATGAAGCTTGGAGTTGGTTGGAAAGGGTTAGATGGTGACTCTCAAGCACAGTTTATGGGGCAATGGGCAATCTGCCCTTGTAGATGGTGTGAAGAAGGGCTGTCTTGTCAGAAGGCATAGCTTGTACAAATGTCCTCTGGTGCATCTGGAGAGGGTCTGTTAAAGACACAGTGTCCACCAGGGCTGGAGAAAGGGAGGGTAAAATTAATGAGAGGGCTCTGTCCATGGAATAGGAGGCATGGGAGGGCTGTGAGCAGAGGAGTGGGGTGATGAGATCGTTGTTTTAGAAAGGTTATTTTGGTCATTTTGTCGAGACTACACAGTAGAGGCAAAAGCAGGGAAATCAAAAACTGCTCAGTTCAGGTACTGTTCCAAAAGCATTAGACCATGATTCCAAATTTCACTGGGTGTACATTAACCTCGGTTGGTTCATTTTCCATATAGCAAAATGAGTGTGCTGGGGAAGCCTTGTTGAACACCTATTTGTCTTGGCCAAATTTCTTTTCAGCATCTTGAAGTCATTTATTAGGTCATGTTTGTGTTATAGTCAAAATGAGCTTTTCTATAATAGTGACATAAATCCTGCAATTCCAACAGAAGACTGTATTAAATAGGACTGGGGGGATGTAGTATGCTCCGCCTTCATATCAAAACCAGTATAGTCCTTGGTTCCTAATCTGGGGAGAGATTTGAAACACTATGTGTCCAGTCTAGTTTCCACTTAAGGAGAGAATCTAGGTGAAAAGGCTACTTCCATCAGAGGCAACATAACTTACTGAATTGGTATGAGAATTATGATATTTTAGAGACAAGTCATGGGAAACAGAAGTGTTTTCAATTCATTTTAACCATTGATATTATGTTTAATCTCCAGCTCAAGGGCTTCCAGGGCAACCCAGACAAGGGATTTGATGCTGTCCTCTGTAAATTAGATAACCTTGCATTAATTTACTTATGGAAACTCAAGTAATGTTATGGGCTATGCTTGGGTTAATAATGAGCAGAAATGCTATTAAAATGGAATGTGATTAATTAATCCACGGGCGACAAGCATTATTGATGTGTGAAAAGCAATAGCAACTTTTGTGGGTTTTGTTCAACCATTTGTTAAGATTTCACGTGAACTTATTTTTCCTCATCCTCAGTGTATGACAAGTCCCTTTAGCATACTAGGTGACATATTCAGGGAGGTTTTCCGCTATGAGAACACAACTGCCTTGTTCTTCCTAAAGTTAATGCTGTTACTTTGAAATTTCAAGTGTGCTGTGTGGTCAAGCTCCTCAGATGAAATAGAGATTGCGCCATTTACTGAAAGATGAATCATGAGATCATCATTTACTCAAGACTTCAGGCTTGGGAGTGGAAGTACAGCCAAGAGGAGATCGTTCAGAAATGATTAGATTAAATCTGATGGGTTCTTTCCTGTCATATTTGACTGATCTTTTGACAAAAATTGACCAGCACCTTCATGGAGGACAGGATCAGAAAAGAGCAATCAATTGCCTGTTAGGAATATTTATGTTGGAAGACTGCAAAGTGAACTGAAGGGATATGCATGGTAGTCCTCTATTTTGTGGTTGTCGTTGGGAATTAAGCAAGGCACTGGAAATACGGGATTCTATATTATGTACATGAGTGTACATGAGCGCTTACCTGAAATCCAGCATCATGCTAAGGCAGTGGCTAAGACTGCATATAAATGTTAGTATTCTGTTGCCATCCTCACCACCCCAAATCTACAGCCCACTATTTTCCTACCATAGATTTCCTAATGATGCTTCTGTTGATAGAAAGCCCCAGTCATTTTTTATTAATGGATGCTGTGACTTCTCTCCACTTTCTTTCCATTGGCACAGCATTTACTGATTAAGGATGCTGGGTGAGTCAGAATATTCCTTGCATAATGCTTGGTTACTTGGAATGGGTACCAGCTCTTCCTTTGTGATAAAGAACAGTGTATATAAACAAGGGTAGGAGATTTTCTTGATGTTCAAGGTCTTAGCTCTCTGAGTTACAGACTATAAATTTCCTGGGCCACATTCTGGAGGCTGAGCTTCCACTGAAGTCAACAGAGGTTTTGTCAACAGAAATAAATAAATAACAGCAAGAAAACACCCTATTATTATTTATTACTATTTCTTTTTGACTGCCCTGAAGATAATTTGGTGCATAAAGTATTAAAGAAGTCTCAAATTTTTCTCGTGATTCATTTTCATGCAAATGTTTATCACATTTCTGGCTATTGTTTTCCTCTATCATATATATTTCCGTCTTGCATGGGTAAATCAACATCTTCATCCATATTGCACGTTCAGCGGCTGTAAATTCAGCCTGTATTCTCATTAAATGTTACGAATATGTGATTTTCATTTATGATTTTAGTGGGTGTTTCTGCGATTTTTCCACCACAGCATCTGGCCAGGAAATAGTGTCTGTGAATTAGAATTACTACAACTAATTTTATTTTTCTTTTGTAGACTCACTTCTGTAATTTCCTCCTAGCAAACAGGAGGTGATTTGGATTTCTTTCTCTCTTTAATTCTCAGAGACTCTACTCATGAGCAGACTTTAGGTTTGATTTTGCATATCCTGGTATCTATGGTTTAGAGACAGATGGAAGCAAATTCGGAGTCCTCCCTCCTTCTACTCCCACACCCAAGCTATGTGGCGAGTACAAGGGTCTCCTAAGAGACTGTTCAGTACATTTGGCTTCTCTGGCTGCCGCTGTCAGCGCAATCTTTTAAAAATGCAGCTATTATTCTACCGCTCCCTGCTTTAAATGCTCCATATTGTTCTTGGGATAAAGATCAAATTCCTCAGTGTAGCTTATGGAGCTCTGCTTATTCTGGCCTCCACGTGTCTCTCCAGACCCCCATTCCACCCTTCCCCTTGTGTCTCATGTTCACACTAGGGAACTGGCTTTGAGGTTGCCAGTCACCACTTTGTCCCCCCTCCAGGTCTTTGTACATGCTCCTTCCTTGGATTAGAGCACACACCACTCTCCACGCTCTGAAGATTTTCTGTTCATCCTTCATGCCTGCCGTTCTCCTCTATGAGAGGCCCTTCCTTCTCCCAGAAATGGACTCTGCATTCTCAACCTATCTGACCTTCACCTTTTGAAATAGCCATCATGCCCATAATGTTTTCTCACTGTTCATATTCCCCACCAGACTGCTATCCATGTAAAGTCTGTGGCTACTGGGCATGTTATTGCTTTATTCCTAACATCTTGCAGCGAATAGGCACTTGGGCATAGAGCAGCTATATGATGTAATGCTGATGGTCTCCCTAGTCCCCCCAGTTCAACCACTGCCCCCAGCTGCTCCTGTTGCCTCCTGTGATTTGATGCATATCCATCTCTTTCAAGGAGATGGTGAGATAAGCTTCCTCTAAGGCTACATGGATACTCATCTTAGCTTATTTTCTTTTAAAGCAAATACCTTCCCTGAAGGTCTGACATACCTTTCTGTAATTGGGATGACAACTAGCTCAGAATATGGGAGATTGAATCTGGAGACCCCCTCCCCATGGAATTAGATGGGCCTCTAATCCTAGCAAACTGACATAATTTCTCAGCCATTATCTATCTAGATCACAAGATAATATGAGTGGGAGTCTAGAACTGGCATCTCTTCTCTAAATCTGGGACCTTTCTGGATACTTTGTGTCGTGTTAGTCTACTCTTCTAAATTACAGAAGACAAAAAGACAAAAAAAAAAGGAACACACAGAGTTTCAAGATATCTTCCTAGAATGAAGGTGAGATTTGGTTGATCAGGAAAGGGCTGAAGACATCTGCTTCTTTCTTTCAGCATCTGCCTCCCCGCCCCCTGCCCCTTCTCTGACAGTCCCAACAGTTCCAGAAGCTAAGTTGCAGCTCAGAAAGAAACATGACAGTGGCCTACCTGAAACAGTGTTTCTCTCAGGGATGAGTGGCAAACAAGAGCAGTGTTTGGCCACAGTATGAGGTTATAAGGACAACTGATAAGAAGGAGCATGTATAATGATATGGTACCCTTTCTAATGATAGTGTTTAATGTATAGTAAGTGAAAGTGAAGGATTTATAATTAGATTGGTTTCAGTTCAGTTGTGTGTGTGTGTGTGTGTGTGTGTGTGTGTGTGGTGTGTGTGTGTGAGAGAGAGAGAGAGAGAGAGAGAGAGAGAGAGAGAGAGAGAGAGAGAGAGAGAGAGAGAGAACAAACTTGAGCTCTATTTATGCAGGACAGGAGAGGCTATCAATCAATCAATTATGCAGGAGCTGGGTATCCCCACAACACTTCATAGAGCAAAGTATCTGCCAGTTGACTCATCCCCGCCAAGCAGAGGTTTTGAACTTGAGGTAGCTTCTCTGTGGGGAGGGTGAGAAAATGCATACTCAGAAGCCACCCAGCTGAGGTCCTAGAATCCCGACTTTCAGTAGGCGAGGACATCAACAAGCCAGAGTAAGGAAAGGAGAGACAGAGTCCCGGGTACCACAATGTTTGAATATGGTCATCTCTGGTACTCTTCTGTGTTACATGATCCAGTGCATTTACCTCTGTACTTGGCCAGACATGCTTAAACTATGCCATATACATGTCAGAGAGCCAGTATTAGCTGAGAGCATAGTGTCCATCTACTGTGTGACTTTTTCTGGGGTGATGTAAGCAGATTTCTATTCGTCCCCAATAAGGCACTAAAAACAACCCAAAGAAACAGTCCTACTCATGTTTTATTTAGTGAATCAGTAAGTTTATTGGGGTCACACGACATCATGGTTGAAAGTCCCTTTGAGAGATTAGTTATAAAAGCATGAGTGACAGAAGACAGTTATATTACAAGTCTACCCAAGCATGGGTGACTTCCCAGGAAATCTGTGTACCTGCAGCCCTCTGTAGCACCTATAGGAAGCTGAATTGCTTGGAGAGTTATCACTTATGTAATCTTCATAAGGGACTTGGCGAATCTTGGAAGTTTCAGGATCTTCCTGTAAGTTCTGTTGACTTCCTGAGTTCAAATGACCAGGAGGAAATGGCGCAGTTCACAGGAATGGCTGGACAGCACCATCTTCAAGCAGTATTAGTTGTTATCTGCAGGCAAAGAAAATCTTATTTTCTGTTTTTTCATAGGAGAGGTTCAGAAGGAAGAATTGAAAAGCACCAAGTAACAAATTCTAAATGCTGAGTTCTTAGTAAATTATAATTTTCTCTTACTTTCTCCCATAGATTTAACTTCACATCTTGACAATTTTTAATACCTCAGGGATTTTAAAAATATTGTCAGGTGTAAATACTTAAATATGCCCACTTGTTCTATTGCCAGAGTATAAATTTGGCACACTATTTGTAACAGGCAAGTTTTAATAAGTATACAAAAATTTTGTTTTTATGCTTTGACTCATGAATTCCACCTGTGGTATTCTATCCTATGGAAACAAACCTGAATGTGGGCAATGACATACACTCATGAGTGCTTATGGCACCTTAATTTGTAAATGTGAAAGATAAAATGTGCTATGGAATGTCCACATACAGGTATCATTTAAATTCCATGCCTCCTTTTATATGCTCTTGGAATTTTTGATAGCTATTCACAGAGAGATAGAGGTCACAAAACACAGATACAAAATGTAGCTATGTGCTTATAACTGTACAGTAAAATTGCTTCAAATAATTCTTCCCTTAATGTAAAATTGCTGGACTAGGAAAAACATGATCAATACAGTAACTGCCATCTTGTCACCCCACCGCCGCCTTACACCACAAGCAGCATGGTTGTTCTCTGTGCAGCTCTCTGAAACTGACTTGAGTTCCACAAGTTGTTATTGTTGGGAGAAAGAAAAACCGTCTGATAGTCTCAGTCCCTGGGTTCTACTTTAAGTCTCCCAAATTTAGTCATCCCATAGGATGACTTGAAATTTTGTACACTTTGGCAAACATTCTCTCAGCTGTCTCATCATCCTGACTTTAAAGTCTGACCCAGAGGCTGTCAAATAACTGCATTTGGCACAGTTAAAGTGGAGCTCTTTAGTCAATCCACACTCACCAGGCACTGGTGTCTCATACAGTCTAGATCCCACAACCAAAGCCATGTAGTTGGATAAGTTTGGAAGAGATTTTGTGACCACAGCAGAAACCAGCCTTATAACAAACATTCAGAAGGCAGAACAGAGAGAGAGGTGGAGTAAGACCTTGTGTCTGGTGACATTTGTAGCTTATTTGTGCAGATGGGCAGATAAATGGACCATCTGAGGTCTGCCTTAATTTTGGGGTGATTTTACATAATGCAAGCCATTTAAAGTAGACAACATTGAGGGTGTTTTATGTAAAAAAAAAACAGATTAACTGGTTTGAATTTTATGTTTTGTGAATTGCAGTATTTTAAAAAGATGTATTTCAAGGACACATTACTTTTATAATTAGAAAATAAATTTTATTTCAAAAATTGCCATTAACCAAAAACTGCTGAAGATCCTTTCAGTCAGAGTATCTTCGCTCCATGCCATCCTGCTTAGCCCCTACTTCCCTCAACCCTCTTCCTGAAATTCCCACAAGAGCCAGAGAAGCCAACAAAATGTCAAAATTTTGTCACTCCATTAATTAGGAGGCTTGAATTGGGTGAGGCACAACCTACATTCTGTGAAATTGATTGGCAAGTGACTGGCAGAGCCACCCTGTAGCTAACAGGGCAGTGACAGAGATGGGATTGATTACTGTTTGTCATTATGACTCATTCTCACGGCACGGACTCATGGGAGGACTCACAAAGACATTGACTCTCTCACACTGATGAAAGAAGCCAGCATCGAGAGCACCCTTGAGATTTGGGCAGTGTGGGCTTGCAGGAGAAGTATGTGGGAAACATAGATCCACAAATCATAAATAAATTGTAAACATGGTACTAAGATGAGGATGAGCCGTCCAATCAGGGATGCTTTCTGAGGGGGAGTGATGAGCCGTCCAATCAGGGATGCTTTCTGAGGGAGAGTGATGAGCCGTCCAATCAGGGATGCTTTCTGAGGGAGAGTGTTCTCAAACAAATAGCTAATGGCAAGAGAGAAGGAACTTCAAATCCACAGAGACAGTGAGTGATTCATAAATGGAGTGGAGGGAAATAAAGAGGCCTGTGACCAAATACCCTATCCCTTTAGCCTGCTACGCACAGGGCAATGGCTAATACTCCCTGCAGAAAAGGTTGCAGAGGGCAGGGTGGGCCAGACACCACTGTTGCACACCACATTGCTCTTAAAAGTAGATTACAGTTGCTGCAGGGGGCTAAGTAGCTAGATTGGAAATTTTAGGCCACTCACATCTGGAATTGAATTTTCTCTTGTATAAAAAGGTCTGGGAGTGAGCCTAGCCTTTACCGGCTAAGATCTACAAGGTTGACACCAACTGACAGTCTAGGCTGTAACAATTAGTCTTTTCTCCAAAGCCACCTGAATCCTGCCGCCACATGGGCGCTTTCTGCCAGGCCGCCAGAGTCTACCTGCTGCCACGTTAAGGACCCAAATAACACACAGAGACTTATATTAGGTACAATATAGTATAATATTGGCTGCTTGGCCAATGACTAGGATTTCTCATCTGCTAGCTCACTCTTAATTATCATAAATCTATATGTTTTATAAGACTTAACATATCGGATTCCAACAGAAGTGTCCTGTCTTCCTGGGCTTACACGGTGACTCCACAGAGAGGAGGAAGAAGAGAGAAAGAGACGACTTCCTTCTTGTCCTTGATTATATAATGAGTTGGCCTGCTATGTCACTTCCTGCCTGGATCTTTTACTACATTTCCCAGAATCCTCCTTGACTCCTAGTCCCACCTATCTTGCTTCCTCATTGGCCAAGCAGTACTTTATTTGTCAAACAATAAGACAATCATATACACAGAAGGACCTCCCCCATCACTAGACAATGGTGGAGAGGCAACCCTAAATGCCATTCCACTATAATGAGACTAATGACTGCCTTATATGCCATCTTAGAGCCCTCATTCAGTGGCTGATGGAGGCAGAGGCAGACACCCAAAGCTATACACTAAGCTGAACTCTGGAACCCAGTTGCAGAGAGGGAGGAATGAAGAACAAAGGGGTCGGGACCAGGCTGGTGAAACCCACAGGGGCAGTTGACCTGAGCAAGGGGAGCACATGGACCCCAGACTGATGTCTGGGAGGCCAGCATGGGACTGATCCAGACCCCTGAGTGTGGATATCAGTGAGGAGGCCTTGGCACTCTGTGGGGCCCCTGGTAGTGGGTCAATATTTATCCCTGGTGTAGGAGGGGATTTCAGGAGCCCATCCCATGTGGAGGGATACTTTCTCTGTCTGGAAACCTGGTGGAGGGCCTAGGCCCTGCCAAGGATGATGAGACAGACTTTGAGGAACCCCCATGGAGTTGGATCACAATCTCTTTAGGATGCAACCAGTCAGCTGTCGTGTTTTTCAGATCTATGGTTGATCCATCTTATCTATCCATCCATCTGCACATATTAGCCAAGAAGGATCTCACATCTTGACTCCCTGCTGGCAGGAAGGCATCTTCTCAGAGTGATTCTTAGGGAAACTGGGCTTTGGAAGTGAGTTTACTTGTCCTACAGCTGCTCTGCAGAGGGATTAAAAACCTGGGTTTTTAAAGAAGCTATTTTTTTAAACAAAATTAACTCACAGCTGCAAGCAGCTCAATGAGAGCACATTTAAAAATAATCAGATGCTTTTAGGACCTCCTTCTGCTGCCAGAATGACTTCAGACCCAGCTTCTGTGGGTTGGGATTCAAGGCTGAGGCCCCAGGCTCCAAAATGTCCAGGGATGAATTAACGCCTAGAACTGTGGCACCAGAAAAGAGGTGGGTAGTTCTGTGATCTGTGGCATCTCAAAGCCTTGTCTGTTTGTTTTTTTCTAATCAGGGCACATCATGGATTTTTGAAAGGCATTTGGAAGCTAATAAGTTGCTTCTAAATGGTCTTTTCATTAAACACACTTTTAAAAATGTCCAGTGATCTTTTTAGGTTCTATTAAATCAACCAATATTCATTGTAGAATGGTAATAACATCTGGGTGTATCCTAGTTGCTCCAAGTGCATGAGATGGTGAGATTCTGAACATGTATTTGCCTCTGAATTACCACCAACATTCATTCTGTTGGTTCTTTGAGGAAGATGCAACACATGGAAAGAATTGACTACATAGTCTTCTCTACCAGGATGTGTCTGCATGTGAATTCCTGCCTGTGGATCCAATTGCTGAACCAGCCTTAAAAGCTAATACTGAAAGAACCTGAGTAACCTGGGACAGGGCTAATACAACACATGAAGCATGAGAACGCTCAACACCATCTAAGAGAATTAAAATTCTTCATCATGAATAACCAAAGGCCAGGCATCATGCTGTTAATCAGGGCAAGAACAGGGACCTCAGTCAAATCTCTTCTGGGCCACCTGCTAAAAAACTTGACCTTGAGCAACACCCTTTAGTTCTCAGGTTTGTTTCTGGTACAGTAGAAATAATGACCCCTACAAGACTCAGTGTCATGAGGACCAAAGTCAAAGGTTGTGACTGTCGCCACTGGACTGTCTGCTCATATTAGGAATTTAGTCTGAAAAATGTTTATTGAGAACCAAGTATGTTCGAATTATTATTTTCTTTATTTTAAAGCTTGGATTAACTTCCAACTCTCAGCAGGATAAAAATATACTAGGTCTTCAAAAATGGGAAAAATATAGACACAAGACAAATTGAAAGTGATGCTGCAAGGAAAACAGGAGACTGTTTTACTCTAAATTTGAAAGCATCACAAATCGAGCAAGTTTGTACGTCTTAATTCTTGAATTCTTGACACTCAACAGACATTAGAGAAAACCGGAGAAAAAATGAAGTCAATCTAATTGCTCATGGTTGCTATTCCTTCCATCAGAATCTGAAGCCTAAATATTAACTGCAAGATAGTTTCTTTGGTCTTATTATAAGTAACAGTGATGAGTTGGGAGGATAACTTAGCGGCAGAGTATTTATTTGAAAGCATGCTTAAGACCCTAGGTCCAATTCCCAGAACCCAAAAATATTAATAATGGCAATGCTATTATATAGTGAACTTCGAAAGTATCATTTCCATAATTAGAAATTTTGGGTAGAGTCACTTAATATTAAGGCCTGAATGTGTCCTTCTTTAATCGAACAATTATGCCAATAATAGAATGGTTGTAATGTCTAACTCAACTAATAGCTCTACGCACAAATACTAGTTAACACTTCCATACTTATGGCAACCTTCATGTTAGTATTTTTGTCCCATTTTAAAATTGACTAGTGTGAGGCACAAAGATATCATGTGACTTGCTCAACATGACATGGTTTATATTAGAAGGAGTTGCAAGGTAGGCCTTAGAGAAGAAGTTCTCAACCTATGGGTCACAGCCTTTATGGCAAACCTTGTTTCCCAAAATATGCACATTATGATTCATAACAGTAGAAAATTAGTTATGAAGTAGCAATAAAAACAATTTAATGGTTGGGGTTACCACAATATGAGGAACTGTATTAAAGGGTGATAGCCACTATATAACCATTTTCTTTTTCTTTTAAGACTTACTAATTTTGTGTTTATCTCTGTGTAGTTATGAGCACATGTGAGAATATGTGCCCATAGAAATCCACAAGAGGGAATTGAATCTCCTGGAACTGGAGTTACAGGTAGTTGTGAACTTTTCAATGGATGATGAAAGCCAAACTTGGACTCAGCATCTCTCCAGCCCCCACAATCATTTTCTTAACTACAAGTATATTGTTAATAAGTTATCTTGAAATCCATTTTTTTGCCACCTTAAGTACTAAAAATCTGGGCTGTGTATTACAATTTGGAATAGATAATTTCCTTGTCCAATTTTCTTGGTAGAGAATAGGAGACTTAGGGGCTTAATATATTCCCAGAAAGCACACAGAGATGCTGGTTTCTTTGGAAATTTTAGGAGAGGCGATCATGTTGTGATGTGTCATAAATTCTTATCTGCAAATGTAACTGCTACTTGTGAATACCATATGAATATAACTTCAAGAGGATAACCAGAATTTATCTTCCACAAACATCTAGGCCTGACTTATGTAAACCGAAGGGCTAATGATGCACATCCCGTAAAATCGAAAATCACAGAGGATCAAGGAAAACATGCCTGTGTGTACTGCAAGCACAATCCCTGTAATCTACTCTTCTGAGCTGTCAAGCCCATGCCTGCTAACCACCTCCTGTTCTTCACCTCAGAAGCTCCTGCTGTTACCACTGCCCCTACTTCATCTCTTCCTCCAGTGTCTTCCCTTCCTTCCTGCTTTATGCAGCTTTTCTAGGTGCCCTTTATGAAACAGAAAGTCAACCCCAGCTCTCTTCTGCTTTGAACCCCTATAGAGTATCAACAAAATCAGAGCTTTCTGAGATAACATAGACATAGAACCCTCTGCAGAAGCCCATATGCACTATTGAGGCTCTTCTTCCTGGACATACTTTCCACCTGACTTTGTTCTTTTGAGCCTATGGAAGATTTTTCACTTGTCCACCAGGAGAAATCCAATAACTTCTTCAGACTGAATTTAACCTTTACCAGAAACTTTCTCTGACCTCCAGCCTTCTCTTTCCTTGTTTATACAAACAACAGTATATCTACATCTTGGTAGTCTATCTTATGTCATAGTCTTTCTGATATAGGGGTCAGAGAGAGCGCTGTAATGCAGGGCTGTGTAATCATCCACATGCATGAAGTATCGAACACAGTGCCTGCTACAGAAAATGTGTCTCATAAATTATTATAGATCAATGAGTGAATAGTGAAAGGGATGATGGCAAAAATCAAATTGAATGAGCAAAGGATAGATTGGGAAATGCTCTGTTCTTTAACAAACTCAAGCATCACTTCAGTTGGTGTAGGACATATAACATGGCCAACATGGGAGGCAATACGGAGTACTCAGTGGTCAGTTGTGAGTCATTTGGACAGATGGCTGAATTGCCTAGTGGAATTAAACTTCTTCCAGAACAGGAGGACACATATATTGAAAGCCTCCAGGTTCATTTCAGAATGGAATAAAAACAGTTCATGGAGTCCATAACTGGTCAAAGTACAGAAAACAGATACCAGTGAGGGCTCAGCCATTCATGGAACATCTGTATCACTCCAAGACTCAAGGACTATCTCAGAAGGCTCTAGCCAAACAATTATAAGACAGATTCAAACAATCATAAGAGGCAGAGGTTGAGGAGAACCAGAGTGAAATTGTCTTCTGGGCATGGCAGGGCCACTTCACTCCTAACTCAGAGCTACTGCAGTCAACATTCTATCATGGAGTGGGAAGGGTTCTTGAGATTCCACCCTAAATGAAGAGCTAAAGACACCGAGTGGCTTCTCTGGGAGTGAAAGTCAGTTTTCTTTAAAGGCATGGCTACTGGTAGATTGACCACACTCCACATCCTTGAGTATATGGGCAGCACAAACTGGAGTCAATGTGAAAAAAAAAAAAAGAGAAAAGAACACAGAGTTTGGGGGATAGGGGTGTATCTGGGAAGAGTTAGGGGGAGGAGTTGGGGTGACTATGATAAAAATACATTGCATGAATACATTCTCAAAGCATTAATAAATATATTTAAAATTAATTTCTGATAAAAAATGCTTTTGAAAAAATGCAAATGATAAAGCATTTCAGCAAAGCTTCACATTAGCTGGGCTGTCTGTCAAATCCCATGTCCGGAAAGCATGTTACATGTGTGACCCTGATTCTTACTGCCCCTCGTGTTCTTCATGTCTTTACTTACATTGCTCTAGGTCTTCGAAGGGGTTTGAGTGAGTTATGTTTAGGAAGTTATTACGCTTATAAACAAAACCTAGGTTTGTACGGTGATTCTTAGAAAATATAGTACATGTTTCATTCAAAGGGAGTATGCCTATATTAGACCATCAGAAGTCAAAGACGTAATTTGAAATGATGAACGCATCCATTTTAAGTTACACATTACTTTGCATAGTTAATATCACTGTAATTAGTCATAGTTCCTATAATTTATTGAAAAAGATGCTCAACCCCTCTAGTGTATTACAGTGATGAATGTTGGGAGAGCAACTTTGGAAGCTGGAATCAAGAAAATGAGTAACAGTTGGAGAATTAGCATGCAAATCAATAATATCCTTTCTTCTTCATGTTGGGACTGGGGTTTTCATCACGCGTTGCAAAATCAGAGAGCTCCCACAAGTTAGAGCTGTCACCACATTCCACAGAACCAAGCAGGCCACTTCGACTGGAGGAAATGTTTAAAATCCTCTCAAACATTTGAGTAAATCTCTAGTAAATATTTAAACTCCGTATAACTAGTCACAAATAAATTAAGCTGGTTTTATGCAGTCTCTCTAATTAGAAGGGCACAGCATTTGTTGAAACGTGATTAGTATTATTCATTAAGCAAAAAAATTCTCATTTGTATCTTATTATCACCATTCTGCATAAACCAACACAATTTGTCATGAACTCCCTCATTTGCTGTATCCTCAAAAAACAGATTATGCTTATTTTTCATTTGGACAGTGGAAAATCAAGCCAGGTGTTTGGCAGCACCAGACTGTTCAGGTGTAACTGTGGCGGTGATGGCACATTACGAGCGGCGTGGATGAAGAATGAGGCATGGAGAATCTGGGGACCGAGGTGCCTGGAGGCCCATCCCTTCCCAGTGCCCCTGCTGATGAGACAGGTGTTACACTGGGCCACGAGGAAGGTGGGGGATGGGGGTGGAAAAAAGAAACTTTTTTTGTGAAGTCAGATCTTTCAGTCTTCTTTCCATCAGGACCTGCAATGGCTTGCTGGGATTCCTACTACATTCCTGCTGTGCAAGCCTCCCGAGCAGGACCTTAGCTTGAAATATTTCCAAAGCATAAACATTTCAGTTCTGTGATTTATCTAGGAGTGTCTGTCTGTCTAGACATGTAAACACTATGCATATTTGGCTTTTCAGAATTATAGACATTGACAGACAAGAAACAAAGACTATCTATGTGATCTTGGAGGATGGAGACTGTACACTACCTTCCTTTCCTCCTCTGCTGCCTTCTCTTTTTGTCCTGGACATCTTTGATATTAGTTCAAGTGGAAGATTCAGTTAGGGTTTGTGCTGTGGCTGCTTTACTTACAACTGTGACAGAGACAGGCTCCAGTGTGGTAGGACCTATAAAACAATGGAACAGTATTAGGTAATTGTTATTATTTTCCGAGGAAGCAATATTCTATATAAAATACTTTGAACTTTGTTAATTTTGTTAATACAATATTGTTAATACAACGCTATGGCTAGGAAGGTCTGCGCACTTACTCTGGCTTCTAAGCGTGTATCTCCTTTTGTTCATTTTCTTTTGTTACTTCATTATCATTTTCTGTTTATGTAGTCTGTCTATTATTGGTCTTTCTAACTGTTTCTCATATAGCTGGGTTTTTTTCTAAGAGACCAAGCATGAGGAAAGGCATAAGAATTATATCCTATAATAAAAGACTAAAATTAACAGGCATGTTTTTCTAAAAACAGACACAGCACAGATCAGGTATGATAGTGGTCTTCCTATATCTACTGGATATTCAAAATCAGACAAGCATACTGGCTTTAGCTACAAACACCTGCTTATAGCAGGTTGAAGGGAGATTACAGCTCAGCTGAAGAAGTACCCTCTGGACAGAATTGCCCAGACATGAAATAGACTGTTTAATGAGGTGGTGAGCTCCCCATCACCAGAGGCAGTCAAGCAGCGTTTGTGGTGAAGGTTTGAATGTGAGAAGTTCAAAATTCCTTCCCAACACTAATATTTATTTGGCGATTTTCTTTTTTAGAAGAGCAGTGCCTACAGGTCTTTATCAAGCAAACAGAGATTATATTCATGATGACAGAACTCAGAATGTTCCAGAATCTTGAGTCTCCACTTGTCTCTCCATCTCATTTCCTTTTGCGACAGTACTCAGGATATCTTTATTAGTGTGAGGAGTGGGGAAACCCTCTCTGCTCAGAGCTAGCACTATGTATGGTATGACTCTGGTTTTAGAGTACCCTTGTTGGAATTTTGGCTGTAACTCTGACCAACAGCCTTAAGGAGTTCTGCTTATGGCTGTGTGGCCTATGCACACTGACAAAGAAGAAAATGCTTTATCCAGAAGTCACCTTCCTTTGATTTCATTTCCTAAACTGTCTCCAGAAATGATGAGTCGTCCAAACACTGGCTTCGGCCATGATGTCTTGGATGAAAATAGCTTGTGTATTTGGAGAATTCTATAAAGTTAGAAGACATTAGCAGCCCCTGAAACAGGGACTTTCAGTGTCAGATGGAATTGATTGCAAGCTAAAGGGACAAGCACATTGTCGTGCCAAAGAGGAAATGACTTTGAGCCTTGCTTACTGAACATTCAGAATAAAAAATTATGCAGTTTTAGTAGATGTTTCTTAAATCATGGCTACAGACCACCTACTTGTTGAAATACAGATTCCTAGATGCAACATCACATGTTTTGTGTTAATACTTCTATTGTGAACAAGTGACCACTAACAACCAATAATACAGCTTTAATTTGTAACTTCATAACTTCTGAATGTCTGAGGGCCACATGAACTTGGCTGTGTCCACTTTTTGGGGTTTCACAAGGCTCAAATGGGTGTGTCAAGGCTATATTCCGGATGATGACTTCAGGGGGATATGTGGTCTATGCTCATTCAGGTTGTTGGCAAAATTAACTCCTTTCTACCTGTCAGTTGGAGACTGCTCTCTGATCCTGAAGGCCACCCACCTTCTTCCCATCTGGCTGTCTCCATCTTGAAGGCACCGGGAACATGTGGAATCCTTACCCTTAGAACACACTGAGTTCTTCTGCTGTCAGTACACCAGAGAAATCCTTGTGCTTGGGAAGGGCTTGTAAAATTACTTAGACCCACACCAATCCTCTACAAAATGTTGACTTGAGAGTTCAGTTACATCTGTGATGTCTTTCACAGTAGTACGTAGATTAGTGCTGGATTAAAACAGTAACAACAACAAAGGACAGGATTCTCAGTGGTCCATTTTGAGAGTTCTGCCTCCCACACATATTAACTCAGAGTTGCTTCAGTGGAATCTGTCTTTCTAACAAAACTCCAATTGATTCTAGTGAATAGTGAATTGTGAAACTATTAGCCAAATAGGTCAGTAGAAAAAGACAGGGAATGTAAAGGGTTAGAGGACAGATGCAGAAAGATTCTGATAGAAAAGTCCCAGGTAAGAAATCTCTGAAGACAGATAGAAGACGCCAGTGCCTGCAGGGGTGTTCATGAAGAAGCCAGATCTCAGGCTATCTTGAAGGTAGGAAGACCTGAAAGGGCAGGAGAATTGAGAATTGGAAAACATAAGATATAATTGGCTTTGTAGTGTGTCCTGAAATGTGTCTGTTTGAAGTGCAGGTGTCTAAACCTGTGTTTGGGAGAGTCACAAGGGTAGGTATGGGGCCACATTGTTTGCTAAATTGATGAACTTAAATAAAAGACATTTTAAAGAGGAACCATGTTTAAAAAGGAAGTTGCATGTTACTAATTATTGGCCAGTTTTGAAGTTTGAATTTAATTATAGTTGAAATAGCAGGAATCAGACAGTCATTAAAATACATCATTTAGCATAAAAAAGCAATGCAATTTTATTCTCTTGACCCTATTTGCTTACTGGGGTTCTATGCAAATGAGGATCATAGATTGATACTCTTTTCAGACAAGATCTGGATTATCATTCAATAATGGCAAACATACTCCATTGTTCTTAGTCATGAGGGTTGTAGTAATTTAGAAGCTAAGTGGACAATCGAAGGGTGAGGTCTGCTTGAAGTAAATTACTGGGGCATGCTTTTGAAGGCTGTGTCTTGATCCTGGATTGTTCCTTCTTGTTCCTTCTGCTTCCTGGCTTCACATGGTAAATAGCTTTGTTCTGCTCCACACTTGGTGGCCATGATGTTAGATCCTGTCTCAGGCCTCAGCATGGAGCGAAGGGACCACAGACTGAAACACTGAATCAAAATGAATGTCTCCTTTTGCAACTTTTTTTTAAACTCAAGATTTTGTCACAGTAACAGTTTAACACGTGGGTGAAGAAGGAAGTGGACACAGTTTGTGCACAGACCAGGGAAGTACAAGAGGAGAGAGGGACAGAGGGACGTGTTCTGCATCTTTTTCTCTTTTAGAAGCGTCTTTCTGTATTTTCCAATTTTTAAAGTGTTTTCCTGTCACCATCCTCCAAGGAATGGATGTACTTCCAACCTTAATGGGTAGTAGGCTAAGGGGGGATGGTAGTCACCACAATGTTGTTGGAAGTGAACGCTGAGAGACAGTTGTGCAGTTTGGAGCAGAAGGCAGGCTCCCTGGGAGCCAGGTTCCATAGCTCTTCACAGCAGGAAGGGCTGCAGATGCAGGAAGGTATTGTCTGACAAGCAGGTGGAGAACAGAGCAGGTGTTGTTCATGTAATGGTTTTAGACAGTGCTGTTTTAGCATTGTAAAGATGTCACTGGGAAACAGCAGCAGAGCTGGAGCCAGGTTGCATTGAAATGGGAAAAAGGAACACACAGATCCGGCTCTGCCTTCTGAAAAACTCAAATTTCTCCTTGGAAAGACGAGTGTGGAGTTCCTCAGTGGAGCTGATTTTCTCCCCACTGGAAAGTGGAGGTTCATGTCAGTTTAGCGACTATTCCAAAATATGTATATTTAACATATTTAATGGATTATTTAAAATAAAAAAGATATTTAGGTTCTTCATTCTAATGTGGGGAACTTCTGAATTTTTAAATCACTGAGCCAGGAACTTTAATCTTTAGTTATGATTTACATAGAGTCAAGGCTGTAGAGCCCCAGGACTTTGATTCCTTAAAGTTCAGATAATTCCATAACCTCTTTAATAGATATTTTATTGATTGACACATCAAGAACAATTTTATCACATTAATGTGATTCTAAAGATAAAAAAATGAGTTGAACACATTCT
This sequence comes from Cricetulus griseus, assembly GCF_003668045.3. NCBI lineage: Eukaryota > Metazoa > Chordata > Mammalia > Rodentia > Cricetidae > Cricetulus > Cricetulus griseus. The sequence continues at coordinate 15,806,561 of NW_023276806.1, read as the reverse complement.
TGTCTTTAAGGATCTCCAGTCTGTTCAAAGAAACAAACACGAGAGTTGGGTCTTGTAGAGAGCTAAGTGCTGTGGTCACCAGTAGCAGGGAACCTTAGGGATTTACCATAGCCTATTTAGCAGGGAGAAAGACAAGGATCCTCTCTGTGGAGTGTTTTACATTGGGCCATTCAGCCCTAAGCTTTCATCCTCTGTTGGTGCTTAGTAGAGAGCACAGTTGAGCTTATGTTGCATCTCTAATGCAAGGAACTGGTGTGAGTCAGTGCTGCATTTCAGTTGGGAAGTTGTCATGGTGGTCAAAGGGTAAATGGATCTCGTGAATCATTGTAATTCAAGGTAATGTCAGCATGGCCCGGAAGAAGCAAGACAGGCCCTCCAACCAATACTTACAATGTAACTTAGTAAGAAGGACTTTTTACAGAAAGAGCCAATAAGATCAAGAAGAATCAACTATTATAATATCCAAATCTATATATTCTAAAAAATCATGAACCACGCCAAAATCAAGGAAAAAAACATCTTAAATAAAAACAATAATCAACAGATACAACCAACATGAGTCAATTGTGGCAGTTATCTGACAAGAATGCCAAAGGAAAGTAATAAATGTGTTTATATGCAATTATAAATTATCTTGAAACAAATGAAAACCTTAACAGCAACATAACTACAGAAGTTATAAAGAAGAATCAAATTGGAGAGCCTTCATCCTGTTGCTGTTTGAAGCAGAAACAGACACCCACAATTAAGCAATGAACCATACTACTGGAATTCAGTTGTGGAGAGGGAGGAGGGATGAGCAAAGGAGCCAAGATGGGCTGGAGACACCTAGTCTATGGGACCTCTAATGGTGGAACCAGTCTTTATCCCTAGAGCACAATGGACTTTGGGAGCCCATTCCCTATGGAGGGATACTATTGCAGCCCAGATACAGCAAGGAGGGTCTAGGCCCTCCCCCAAATGATTTGACAGACTTTGAAGGTCCTTGGCGAGGAGCCTCACTATCCCTGGGGAGGATTGGGGGACTGGGTTGGGGATGGGTTGGGGGTGGACATGGGAGGATGGGAGGGTGAGGGAATGGGGGGGTGGATATGTAAATATGAGTTGTAATTAAAGAATAAAAAAAGAAAATTTAGGGCTGATAATGGTCAAAAACAAAACAAAGTGTTCATTGGAAGATCTTAGTGTTAGAATAGAGGGGGTAGAGGACCAGGGGCCAGAACATGAACAACACTGAGAAGATAGAATAGGAAGGGAGGGAGGAATAGATTGAGGGAAGAAAAGAGGGAGAGAGGGAGGGAGGGAGGAAAGGAGGGAGAGAGGGAGGGGGAGAGAGAATCAGAGAGAGAGAGAAGGGCTAAAAAGCATTTTAAGAAATAATATTTGAAAATTTCCTAAATTTGCTGAAAGACATAAACCTGTGTGTTTCAGAAACTGAACAAATCCTAATGAGACAAGCCCAAAGACCCTCACACAACAAGGCATTTTAAAATAATATTTTTGAAAATGAAATACAAGAGAATATTGTGAAAGCAGTTGCAGCAGGAGCAGATAATGGTTCAGAGGAATCAAGATTCCCCACTGGGAACAAGAAGGCTGGAGGGAAGGGGCAAAAATAGTTCAAGTCTAGAAAGAGAGGGTTCAATATGGAAGCTGACATCCAGCAAAAATATTCACGGAGAACTGATGGGGGAAGTACTTCTGTGTATGCTTATCTTATTGATTGTTTAATAAAGTTCTGTTTGGCCAATGAAACAGCAAGTTAGATAGGACTAGAAGTCAAAGAAGATGCTGGGAAATGTAGTAGAGAAGTGGTGATCCAGGCCCGAAATGACATAGCAAGGAGACTCATATTTGAGCAAGGAGAAATAGGAAGTGTCCCTTTTTCTCTGTGCCTCCTCCAGCGGCAGGATGTGAGCCACCAGCAAGGAGGGATGCCAATAAGGCATCTGATAAGGTAAGTCTTATAAAATATATAGATTTATGATAATTAAGACTGCGCTAACAGATGAGAATCCTAGTCATTGGCCAAGCAGCATTTGAACCTAATACAAGTTTCTCTGTATATTAATTTGGGCCCTAACTCAGGCGGGCAGCTGGTGTAACGTGCACACATGGCGGTGGGGCTCGGCGGCTTTTGGCAGAAAGATTTATCGTAACGGAGAACGAAAAAGTTATGAGTATACTCCCAGACAAAGAATGGCTGTGAGCGCTTGTTACCAGCTAGCCTTTTCTTAAAGACTCAGTAATGGATGGAGATTTGAGAAACCCAAGAAAGAAAAGAAAACCACCATAATGATACAGATTGGAGTGACTATTCTTATGAATTCTTAAATTATATTTGATGATTAAAGCAAAAATCATTACATATCTGATACAATGTTAAATATTAATAAATGAAATATTATGCAAATTATATTTAAAAGTAGAGAAAACAAAGACACTAAGCTGAAATCGGGTTTTATGCCTAATTTGTCATGACAGAATGTTCTGGTTAGTAAACTTAAAAGAATAGAAAAAATACTGTTTTTCCTGAAACTGGAACTCTCTGCACTACTATAAGCTTTCTAAGTCCTCTGTATATTGGTAAGTATAATTTCATTATGTTGTTCAAAACATAAATGTTCAGCTAAATGTTTCACTGGAATTAAAGAAAGATACCGACAGATCTAGGATTTGCCAAAGAGCAGTTTACTAGGGTGACTTCCTGACAGACGTGTAGTCCTGGCCAGGAGGAAGAGAAGACTAAGTGAATATTATAATTTGTGTTAAAAGGATAGAAGTGGGTGGGATATATTAGTTAGGAACAAAGCTCAAACCAGATAAATTACACCTGGTTTATCTTCAACTAGTATCAAGGAATGGGGCACAAATGTCACTAAGTTCACATGCCACTGTAATGATTTTGTCTATTTTGTCTGTAGTTTGCCAGGAAAACATGAAGGGAAATAGCAAATAGGGTTACTCTGGCACAATCATAGCAGTTACAATCCAAGATAGCTACATTTGTGTTCACAATCCACACAAGGTGTCATTTGGCAGTTTATTGGATTGCATTGTCCAGCATCTGCTTTGGCCACTCGGGTTAGACACAGTTTACAGGGCAGAATATTCTAAATTATGTGACAAAATGACTTTTACTATGAGCCATCTAAAACCAGCCTATGTCTTCCCCAGGCATATTTTACTTTTGATTTACAAGAATTGCCCCAAACAATTAAAATTTACCTGTATCAGTGGATTCAGCAACCTAAGTGGTAAAATCAAGAAAAAAATGTGCTTCAATAGATTTGGTCTGTTTCCCAATTATAACTCACAAATAAACACATCTGCAGTGCTCCATCATGCTGTGTGACTACATGGATATGAAGAGAGGCAGAACAGTAAGGTAGCTCAGGTGACCACTATGAGCTTGGTTCTTGAACATAGTACAGTCACTGTGGGCAAACAAGTGTTACACTGGGCTTTGCTCTACAGTGTCTGCATCTGAACTGGAGGGGGCATCACAGGTATTGAGAAAGGCATTTCCCTTTTTGATTGGAAGGCTCTTTCTCTTTTTCAAGTGTTGAACTTGGTCTTCAGGCATCCAACCCTGTTACGATAAATCTTTCCGCCAAAAGCCGCTGAGCCCCACCGCCACATGTGAGCTTTACCCTGCCTGCCCGAGTTAGGCCCAAATAAATACACAGAAACTTGTATTAGGTTCAACACTGCTTGGCCAATGACTAGGATTTCTCATCTGCTAACTTAGTCTTAACTATAATAAGCCTATATATTTTATAAGACTTATCTTATCAGACGCCTTGTTGGCATCCCTCTTTGCTGGGATCACATCTTGCCGCTGGAGCAGGAGTGGAGGAGAAAAGAAAGTCCTTCCTGTTTCTCCTTCTTTAAATATGAGTCTCCTTGCTAGGACATTTCCTGCCTGGATCAGCACTTCTCTACTACATTTTCCAGAATCCTCTTTGACTCCTAGTCCCGTCTACTTGTTATCTCATTGGCCAAACAGTATTTTATTTAACAATCAATAAGATAAACATACACAAAAGTATTTCCCCATCATAACCCCTTCAGAGTTAAAGAAGAGTGAAGAAGCCAATCCTCCTGGGATTTGAACCAGCGCCTTCTCAAACGGGATACTAATTTCCCTATGCCACCCAACCCTATCAGCTGACCTAGCAAACACAACCATGAGTAGGACAAAGTAGAGAACAAACTCCTATGAGTACATCCAAACAGAGCCTGTGACCCGTGGAAAGGGGGCAGGAGAGCTCAGCTTGTGTTGGCTGCTCACAAGCAGGCTCCTCTCTGATACATTTAAATATATCATTTGTTCACAATGACTTATTGTTTCTTTGAAGTACAAAGAAGTGATAGTTTTTCTCTCCAGTCAGGGAGCAGGTCTCCTCTGACAGAAGATGTTCATTCATAAGAACTACAGAAACCTCCCCTTTTTTTGTTTGTTACTGTTCTAGACCTGGAGTAGCGGCTAATCGGGAGGGAAGGACTTGTCACTGTGTATACATGGAAGAGGGCTGGTCAGTGGCGATGCCTCAGATACTCACTGAGGTGGTCTTTTGGCCCCCTCATCACTAATGACTTGTACTGCTGCTAGTGTTGGCTTGGTTGGGCCCGTTTCTCATGCTCCCCCAGGAATAATGCTAAGATGAGTCTCTTCCCTTTTCTTGTGTATACATATCTTTCCAAACAGATAAAACTCCCCCAGTTCTAGGGTGGGTACAACAGTTAACACAAAGGAGGCTTTCAATAATTAGTAATTAGATGAATGATACTTGCAAAGGGCCCGGAGCCATTGTCATCACCTTGCCTTTCCTCCATTCTTCGTCTTCCTCTTCTTCTTCTTTCTCAAGAATGGGGGACTGAAGTTTTATCAGATTTCAATACTTTCTGGTACAGCCCTTGAGTACAAATACTTGCACTCAGCAGTATGGCCAGAGACACTGATGGTATTTCCTGAAACATACAGTTGCCTATGGCTAGTTTCTTGGTTTTGGATCTATGAGAGATGGGTGGTAAAGAGGAGACGGATTTTAAAAATTTTTCCCTCTGATTTCACATTACCAGTTGAATGTGTGAGGGTGCATCTCTACTGTTATAGTCTCTCAGGTTACCATACTGAACACACACATAATCGACTAAGAAGAAAGAAGCCCCCACCCTCCCGCAGAGACCCAGTGCACTTGCAACAAAGAGCTCCAATTTTGCTCACCATCTGCTGGGGGAGGAAAAAACCTCTACGCGCCATTCTTAAATCTAGGGTGCATTTCCAGAGACCAGAAGAGCTTGGCTCTCTAGCCTGGGTGTGTATTTTACCCTCAACTGCTCCCGATGAGTTTTGTGGGAGTTCTTTGACTTACCACATTTGGGAGTAGATTGAAATTTAATCTTTGAGTAGGAGGCTAGTGAGAAAGAGTCAATGTTCTGTAAACTACTGAATAAAAGACAGAGACAAGAAGACAGATAATAAGTATATGTTTTATTTAATAATCATCTCAACAGTTTCAGTCAGCTTTCTATAATTTTTGTGATGAATGCAAGTGATACGTCTCGGCATATCCTCAGTGTTGAGAAAACAGGCTGGGGAAATAATTTTTTAGTCAAATATGAAACCGTACATGATTCTAATACCTTGGAGGAGATTTCTTTCTACTTTCCATTGTTCTGTAAATGAAAAGTAAATTATGCTTTGTTAAAAAACTTTCCATTGAATAGTTTTATAGCAAATGTTTCATTCACTTCAATAAATAAATGTACAATATTTTTTGAAGATTGAGACTCAAGCCTTGCAAAATTTAACAACTCTACCAAATTAGTCTCTCCGGTTCTTAGTCTACAATAGAAAATTATACTTTTTAACTTTTAGTTAAGTAGCATTTAAATAAAATGTCTAATTCACTGCTGAGCCTTTGGGGAACATGAGACTTGTGATACACAGAGGTAGTTAATATTTCAAAGCTGAAGGACTTTAATGATTGCACCTTATCTGAAGAGTGGTGCAGTGTGTGTGTGTGTGTGTGTGTGTGTGTGTGTGTGTGTGTGTGTGTGTCTGTGCGTGCCCATACATGCATGTGCATTTGGTTGGGTGTGTGTAGGGTGATGTATGAGGAGACCAGAGATGGAATTCAGTTGTCTTTGTGTGTGTAGTTTGTTACAGTGGCTGGGTGAGGTGGAGGAGATGGATGGTAGTAACGGGGATTCTTAAGATTGATTCTTAGAAGGGGGGATCACAAGAAGGGAGCTATCAGTGCCTGTGAGAAATGACAGTGAGCAACCCAGTCCTGAGCTTTACAATCAGGTCTTGAACTTTTGGGAAAATGTATTTTGAAAGTACGCATATGTCTAGACTCAAACTGTTCTATGTGTATATGGAGCAAGATTATATGATCTCTCAGGTAGTCTTCTGTAAAATAGATTTAATAAGACGGCTCGATGATGGTGAATAGTGAAGCCAGCAGTGTCAATAAAGAGCTGAACCAGGAAACTGTCACTGTCTTTTTTGTGTTGTCAGAATGGATGCTGAAAGTAAGGGATGGAAGGAGGTTCAGACCCTAGCTGTGGGGATTGCTACAAGGCCTGGGGATAGGCATAGACCGTAGCTTCCTGCTCACTTTCCCCTAAATAGAATGGTCAACCTTTCATTTGTATAGAGAGTGGGCCTATTTAGTACTCATCTTTGTAAAGTATATCCTGCAACAATATATAAGTAACCAGTGAACAAAGCAAAATATAATGAAAATATAGTATATTAAGTGGTTCACAATCTTCTAAGAAAGGCAGACAAATCCTGGAATTATTTCCATTTTTAAAACAATCTAAACTTAAGCACTCAACTCTGTTCTCTGGCATCTGTTTTGATTCTGTGTATTCTGAGATCCACAGACTAAGATATGACTCCTCAGGCTGTTGAGAGAGCGCAGGACCTGAGTTTGATCCCCCAGAACTACACAGGAAAGAGCTAGCAGTGGTGGCAAATGATGATAATTATTTCAGCACTGGGGAAGCAAAGTCAGGAGACTCGCTGGAGCACACTAGCCATCCAGCTCAGTCAGCTTAGTGAGCATCAGACTAGTGAGAGACCCAGCCTCAAAGACAAAAAGGAGAGGATGGCTGTGCCTGAAAAAGATACTTGAGGCTGTCTTCTGACTCCTATAAGCACCCACAAACACATGCTCTTGTACTCATACATCTGATTACACATATGAGGGCACCCACACATTCACATAACCTTCCCCTCACAGAAATTATCCCTTTAGTAGGAGTTACAGAAGACACAATATGGGCTCCTCTCGTGACTACCTTGTCTTGGGGCTTTATAGGCTCATGGACAATGAGGTATTCCAGAGGAAGAATGACTGGCACACTTCTGTTCCTCATTTCCTCGTGGAAATGTGATTACTACTATTTCTTCATAATTGATAAGAGTAAGTTACAAAGAATTATCCCTGTAGTTATGTGATACCTTCAGCATCTTTTACCTGGCCCGTCATGTGTGTGCTGCACTGATTTATTGGCCTGGGTTTATCTCAGAGATAACAGGAGGGATTAGAAGAGCAGCGCAGAGCCCAGTTTGCAAAGAGTTGGGGGATCTTTCTTGGCCTCTGACAGAATACATTTGCATCCCAAGTGTTTCTTTGAGTTGCTCAAGGAGACTTTTTTCCCCCTTGGTTAAAGCCAAAGAAAAAGAATTCATCGGAAGTTTCTGCATGGAAGTGTGAATCTTTTGCAAATTTCTAATCAGAAAGAGAAGCATTTGTTTAAGGTTTATCCCTAGGGCCACTCGACTTGACTCTGATGTTTCTAAAATCACACAAAGTTCAACAAAACTGTGTTGTTTCTAAACACAATTTGAAAGTGTACAAAAGTAGCCTGCTGTATGCATTGCAAAGCAGAGTTTTGCTAACTATAAATGAGTTCTTGTCTAGGTGAGATATCTCAAAGTCCACACAACAATATGACTTTTCTACAAGTGTATGAGGTAAATGGTCCAGGAGAACAATGGGTCAGCCCTTGGTGTCATTTTCTGTTTGTTTCCTTTGAAACGATAAAGATCTAGGGCTTCAGAGTAGGCCTCCCAGTAGAAAACCATCTGAACTGTTTCACTGTTGTACATAGGCAGGCAAAATACCCTTGTTTTGTCAATATTGTCAGTATATGTAAATACACTTCGTAAAGGGGGAATTTGTTGGATGGGCTTATAGGGTGGAAGTCAAGAAGTCCCATTTGGCTTGAGTGCTGGAGAGGCTGGGGAAAAAGTGCATGCTCTAACTCAGCAGTCTGCATCTGGTGCTAAGTCTACATGGTTCTTGGGAAGCCAAGGAATGGCTTCTGATGGTAGTGTAGTATTGTGGTGTCATCAGTGGGTTTGATAAACCTATGAGTGAAAAACAAGAGCATGGAGGCAAACGACACTGCTTTTTCTGTGGACCTGTTTATATCCAAGCCACTTCTGCATGGTGCTGCCCACTCTTGTGGGGGGCTTTGTTGATCTTGAAAATGCCCTCACAGAACTCCCCAGAAACATGTCTGTTACTCGATTCCAGACACAACCAGGTTGACAATCAGGGCTGACCTCACCACAGATACACTTAAGAATTTAGAGTTTCTCAGATTTGTTTGATAGTCATTATTTGAATGTCTTCTGGATACTCCATGTAATTAGACAGTGAACACCCACTGACTTCAGAAATCAGAATTAGAAAACTTATAAGAGGCTAGTGCTTCAAGAGTCAAGTGCCTATCATGGTAAAAGGTGGTGTTTCTTGGATAGTCAGTATCTTCCAATGTCGCCTGTTGGTTTCTGTGCATCATGCTGGAGAAGCTTGGCTCCTACAACAGTTGTTCTCTGTCCGTTTCTGATCATCAAGACTACTTTGGTTGCCCATTAAAGACTCAGCATGTGACAGGCCTAATCCAACAATTACTCCCAATTTAGTGAACAACCGTCATGAAGAAATCAAAAGATGACTGTTTCTATGTGAAAAAAATACAGTTTTCTAGAAACATTCCAAGGTTGAGAGGATCAACCCTCTAACACTTACTGGTGAAGATACGAAAGGTACAAAGCTGTACAAAGGTACAGCTGTCAATCCTAAGAATGCAAAAAGCACCAAGACAGCATATGCAAGTGGCCTTCGTGAGCTCAACTGGCTCTCCATGGACAGTCACAGCACCCTCTCTTCTTCTTCCTTCCAGGTCCATTACAGGCTTCCCAGCCTCCCCAGTCCTGTGTTGCATTGATGCCTCCTCTCTCTTAATGAGGCTTTAGGTACATCCATTTGTCATTCAACACATGAGTCTAATGCTGGTCTTCTGCCAAGGAAAGTGGGATTTCCCAGTGCATATCTTCCTCTCTGGTCCTTTGTTGGTACATTTGCAAACCTACTGAGACTCAGGCAGCATTCCCTGCAGCATACCCACAGTGGACAATTCCATTGGCTTGTCAGGCTGCAGAGACCTCTGGGAGATTGTCTCCCACCTTCTTGTGCATCACATCAAGATGAAAGAAAGAAGAATCCAGCATGCAGAATGATAACCTTCTGAGCTTCACCCAATCATGGTTGGGACTGTCACCCAAAACTGTAAATTAAGTTGATAAAAATAAGTGAAACAAACGAGGAGTTGTACACTCTGGCTTTTGTACAGCCATTTCTATACACGCATCGTTCCCTAGATTCTGTGATAGATAGATCTGACCTTAAATTATTTATCTGTATGATTGACATGTTTTCTTCCATGAGTTTAAGTATTTTGTATATATATCCTGTGTATATGAAAGAGAAACAAAGAGGGAAAAAGAGAATGACCTTTCGAAGCTAGCCTGTAAAGTCCCAGGGAGTGAAATGATGTTTTGGGAAGCATCCATTGAGCCTAACAGATGGATCCTGGCTCCAGTCAGAGAATAAATGTGGCCTTATTTAATTCACAGAAAATTTGTCCCTGAGTCCTTGCTTAATTTCCAGCATTAAAACTCTAGTTTATCTCTTTCAGAAGCTTTGTATTTCTTCCTCCTATTTCATTTCACGCTCAGGGTATATATGCATAATGAGCCAAGTTCATCTCAGCTCTTTTTATTTCCCTGTGTGAGAGTCATTTTAATAGCATTTGTTTCAAGCGAAGGTCTGTTTTTCAAAGTAAACATACCAAAGTTGGCTAAAGAAAACTATTTGAATAATATTCATAAAGTAATAAAACCTTGAGAATGCAAACATAAAACACACTATCCATGGCTAGTAATGTTATTCACACAGTTTACTAAATGCTGTTAGAATGGGATATAGCTAATCATAGAAGAATCATAGTCCAGGCTATAAACATATTTCTTCTAAGGATATCAAAGAACTTTTGTGTATTTGTACATAATAACCATTTTTTAAACATACATCAATCATATGGGCAAGTAACTTTTTAAAAAAGACCTTATTTTTATTGATGTATATGTGCAGATGTGTGCAGATGCCAGGGAAGGCCAGAAGAGGACATCTGACCCCCAGAGCTGGACTTCAGGTGGCCAAGTGAGTGCTGGGAACTGAATTGAGAGCAATAGCAGCTGAGCTCTCTCCAGCCCCAGAGAACGTAGCTCTGCATGCTAGGATTCCAATGTCTTTTCTTTTTCTATTTGGAATGTAGATGTCTAATTCTTGTTACTGACTGCTTGATGAGTCATATTTTTTTTTCAGTTTTACTTCCTAACCCTAAAATGTAAGCTGGGTCTGTATAAAAGCATAGCTTCTTTGGACATAAATGTGGAAATTCATGTGTCCTTCCATTTTTTTTTCTATCTGGCTGCTCAGGACCTTTAAAAATAAAGAGTTGTTTGTTTTTATTTAAAAACTTTCATTTTTCATTTTACATATCAATCCCAGTTCCCCCTCCTTCCTCTTCTCCCACCCCGGACTCTCTCCCTTCCCACAACCATCCACTTCTTACAGGGGATAAGGCCTTCCTTGGCAAGTCAACAAAGTCTGGCGTATCAAGTTGAGGCAGGACCAAGCCCCCACCTAAGTAGCAAGGCTGAACGAGGTATCCCACCATACGTAGTGGGCTCCAAAAAGTCAGTTCAGGCTCCTGGGATAGATTCTGGTGCCATTGCCAGCTCCCTCCACCAGATCAAGTCATATAACTGTCACCCACATTCAGAGGGTCTATTTCAGTCTCATGCAGGTTCTCCAGCTGTCATTCCAGAGTCCATGAGCTTCCACCAGCTCAGCTCAGCTGTCTCTGTGGTTCTCCCCAATCATAGTCTTGACCTCCCTTGCTCATATGATCCCTCCTCTCTTTCTTCAACTGAACTCCAGGAGCTCAGCCCAGTGCTTGGCTGTGGGTTGCTGCATCTTCTTCCATCAGTTACTGGACCTAGGTTCTATGATGACAATTAGAGTAGTCACTAATCTGATTAAAGGGGAAGCCTATTCAGATGCTCTCTCAGCTATTTCTAGGAGTCTTAGCTGGGGTGATCCTTGTAGATTCCTGAGAATTTCTCTAGCACCAGTTTTGTTTTTGTTTTTGTTTTTTTTCCAGCAAGCTATGCTGGAGAACTTAGTGTACTTGCTTTTCTTGTTTGTGGTTTTGTCTCTCATTGGAGCTGTTGTGATCATGAAAATTTTGTAAAAGATTAGACTATTGATGTCAATGATTGTGGACCTATGCTCTGGTTGAGGGGAGGGGAGAATTCCAGGAAAAGTGTTAGCATATGGATAAAGGGTGTTGAGTGGAGTTCTGGTTGCAGAGTCCAAATACTGCCTCTTGGAAGCTGGTCTCAGAGTGTGTCATATTCTAACTGTGACCTAGGCAATAACAATGCTTATAAATGCAGAAAACACACATGTGATCATGTGGTTTCTGTTCACTGGGGATGTTTCAATTTGTCATTGTCATCTTCCCTCCACCACCAAGAGGTAATTGTTTGTTTCCCTATTTTATAGTTGTAGACTCAGAGAGATTTAATAACTCTCTAAATGGTATGTGATCAATAAAAGTTGGAGCAGAACATTTAAAAAGAGGTTTGTTGAGGCAAAAGTCTAGTTCTCTGCACTAGACCACATTGTCAACAAGGCATCTCCCAGTCATGGTTCTCTAAGCACTTAGCGTAAAACACCCAGCTTAAGTGTTTAATACATGTTATTTCATTTGGTGTATAGAACAAAATCTGTTATGAAGCAGGACCTGTGTTACAGATACATAGACTGTGAGAGGAAAGTGACTTGCTCAGACTCCTTCATTTAGCTCACAGCAGAGTTGAACTTATTAGAAATCTCCTAATTTGCAGCTGTCAAATGTTAGGTTTCCTCTCCCAGCAATGGTTTCTCATTGACACCTGTAATCCCCCTTGTGTTGAAGGCTGGTCATTCTTCTTCAATTTTAAGACAAGGAAAAGGGCCATCAAGATATTTCTTCTGGTTTCTGCTCTGTACTACTTTTTATCTGGTGTCTTCTGGAAACGTCAGTGATGTTCCCACATCTCCTTGAAGGTATTCTTCTAGTCTCATGTCTCTGGAAGCATGGGGTCACTCATCAATTTAAAACTGCTTTTATGACTTTCTAGTCAAGACACTGATGGCCATGAATATAAAGTTCTACCCTTTACTAATCCATCTGAGCTTCAGATAGGTTTAGGAGTACCATTGAAGGCCTTAAAGGCATCTCACTCAATATGTTCTGAATCAGAAACTCCTAAAGCTTCCCTGACTTAGAAAAGGCAGGGTCTCTATCTAATTTGCCTTTCCTTGCCATCCATATCAATCTGTTCTCAACTTTTGATAACTATGCCATTTCAATTGGACTACTTGTTTTGGTGTGTGTGTGTGTGTGTGTTATATGTGTAGTAATATTGGTAGGTGTATGCTCCCATGCATATACAGAGGCCAGATCAGGAGGTCAGATTTTCTCTATGACTCTTTTCTTTGTTCCCTTGAGACAGGACCTCTCATAGAACCTAGAATTAGGCTGGTGTCCAGGAAGTCCTCATAATTCTCCTTTCTCTGCTCTGCATAGCTCTGAGGTTATAGGCATGCATAACCATATCCAACTATTTTTACAAGAGTACTGGGGATTAGAACTTGGTTTCTTTTGTTTACACAGTAAGCAAACTGAACCATTTCTCCAGGCCTGAATCTATTCAGGGCCTCACTTTTATAGCTTCAGTTGAACCTTCAGTATCTTATTTCTTCATTGCCATACTAGTATCCTATTTGGTCCTTTGTTACAATTCTTGTCATTTAACATTGAAACCAAATGACTTATTTTATTTTGAGACAGGATCTTACTCTTCATTCAGGCCAATTTAGAATTCACTGTGCTGTCCAGGTTGGCCTTGTACCATGGGAAAATCCTTTTTCCTCAGTTTCCCAAGTTCTTGGATGACAGGCTACTTCATCATATCCAGTGCCTTTTCTATATTTAATAAGTCAGACTATATAAATATTTTGCTTAAAACTTTCCAATAACCTCCTACTGTATTTAGAGAAGTATCCTAGGTCATTCCCAGAGTATTTTTCTAAGAAGACTAAGAAACTCTCATACTCTGTGTCTCTTCGATCATCTAGTTTTGCCTTTTTCTCACATGCTCTGGTTGCATAACTTTTTGTTCTGTGTTCAGGATATTGGAGTTTGGAAACATTTTTTCCATGTGTGTGCATGCTTGTCTCTTTCTGACTCTTGATTTTGGTGGTCACTTTTGGCTGACTACTTTTCTTAAGCAGGCCTCCTCTGTTTTATTCTGTCCATGCAATATACCATTGTTCAAAATCATTCTTTTCCTCCTTTAATTATTTGCTCACCAGATATTTATCTGTCTCCCAAATTTGATAGAAGATCTCAAAGGACAAGAACTTGTGTCTCAGTGCAGAACAGTCTGTGGCGCATAGACAAACACTTCCTATTTATTAACTGGCAAAGTCCTGAAGTGCGACTGTGAAGTGGTATTCAGAGGACAAATGGAATGGACGCTTCCCAAGGGGCGGCTTAGTTTTGAGTTTAGGTCCTGCTTACTAGCTATGTCACCTAAGGCAAATTTCCTCTCTGTCAAATAGTGCTGTTTGTAGCAATTACCTTCTGAGTGTTTGGATGATTACACAAACTAATAAAAGTGAAGTATTAGTCAAGAACCTGGCACATAACACCCCAGTAGTGCTGGGCATCCTAACAGTAACTTTAGTCCTGTGGTACCAGGTGATGTGGGAAAGGATGCTTATCTCTTACATCCTGTTTGCTCAGGGGTAGAAAGTGAAAGAGAAGTTTAACCGACATTAGATATGGATGGGATAAGGTATGAGCCAAAATGTGGCTTCCAGTTCACAGTGTTCTTCCATCTCTGCAGAACTACTGTATAAAGCCTGTTCATGCTGAGCGTGGCACTACTTTAGGAGTATCATAAATTCACATCATGATGTGAGCACCATCTCCAGGGTGACATAAGATGACCCCATCACATGTTTTCTACCTTATGTAGGCCAAGAGGGGGGTAACATTTTTCATGTCATTTGTAATCAGTCAATTGTTACTATGTCTATCTTTTGTCAGCAAGGTACTAAAATTCCATTTCACTTTATCCTTTTTGGTTTCTCCTTTAGCTCAGGCTGGACTCGAACTCTAGAACCTGCTGTCTCAACCTCCTAAATTACAGCCATGCACAGCTACATTCACGTATGACTTGTGCTGCTATCTTTAAAGGTACCAACAAGTTACATTTGAATCTTGACACTTTCCGTGCCACCTAGTTTCTTCAGTGCATACATGCTTCTTACTGAAGCAGGTACCCAATCAATGTCTCCTGTATGTCTGAACATCTGGCTCCTGCCTCCTATTTCACACGAGCAAGGTGGGACCAGCAATCCCAGAGGTGGTCCTGACACAAGGGATTTCCATAGAAGTCCAAACAGCTGCATAGTGTTAGCTGCACAGAAGACGAGGCAGCACCATGACATCAGTCCTGGCCTAATGTGAGGCACTGTGCTGCCCAACACTAGACAATCTGGTTCTGAGAAGTGGCCATTTCATTGCAGATGTTCTGGGGCCACACACAGAGCCTGAAGAAATGTTGGACTTTAAGTCCCAAGTGGCACAAGTGTGTCTCTACCGGCCGTTTGAAAGCTTAGCTTTGCCCTGAACTTCCCCAGCCTGTTAAATTTTTAAGGCACTACTCACGTTGTGTGCTCTTAATTTCCATGTCCTTAAACTTCAATACCCAATACTCTCTTATAGAGGGGCAGCGTAAATACCAATGTACATGAGGCCCTCTGCTCTGCTGTGACTGGCAGGAAGCCCAAGAAATGCATTGTATTATAGACTATAGGATGGGGGTGGTGCCCTTTTGCTCCCGGCACATTTGAAAGAAGCAAATGATGGGATTAACAATACACATAACTTTTTAAAAGTTTTGATGGTTTTACCTATCTCCTTTGCAACATGCTGTCTGTAAACACCCATGGAAGAAGCGCTTCCTTTCCCATCTACTCGTAGAAACCATGGCTGCAGGCTTCCATTGCTTGTATTGGGTTATTTGGTGCCAATTCAAGTGACAGATACATTTCTACAGCTTCTCTAGGTGACGTGTATGTATTGTGTCCCTCCCACCACCCCTCCACTGCCACCCCCACTCCTCCCACTTTTAACATTTGGGAGAACTTTGGCATCCAAAGGAAAGTTACTACTCTATATTTATCCCAAGATCTTTTTTCAGGAGAGGTTAATCACACTACTTAAGGCAAATTCACAATAGTTAAAATAGGCCATTAGGAATTCAGTCAGGTGTGGCTCCTGGAAATTGACTTCCAAAGTTGCAAGGGAAGACAAATGCTTAGTTCTATCTCAGGATCTGTCTAAAAATCATGGTATGTATCACAAGAAATTGCACTCTGCTGAAAGCTGCCAGCCTTCAAAAGGAATCAATTTATATTTAAAATTTTTGCTAAAATGTAGATAGTAGGGAAAATCCTAACTGCTTGTCTTCAAATACAACAGCCCAGTGTTGTTAAGTCCTGTTAGACTGGACGTTTCCTGAGGGCAAAAGACACAGTTCCACAGACTGGCTGTCTTCCTTTTCCTATCATGCAAATTATTTTACACACAGATGATATCTAGTAAATAGATTTGGAATGAATTTGGTTATTTTCATTTAATTATTTATATTCAAAACATTTAGAGAAACATTATAAATAAACTAGTACCTTTAAATAATAGTGGGGAATAATGGTAAACAGAGGTTTAAGAGGTTATTGTTGGCTTTGCCAAATCACCTGCTGTGGGCTTTAGATGGTAATCCTTCCTTAATCTTCATTGCTCTTAGCCATTAGAATGCAGCAGTGAAGTTCCTATTAGCTCTAAAATTGGCCATTTGTATTAGTATTCAGGCATCTATACTGGCCTGTCCTTGGGGTTCTGACAGGATACACCCTCAGCTGTAGCCACTAAGAGGACCATCTGTGCATATTAACTATGTTTCCTGGCCTGCCTACCCATCCTTCTCTCTTTCTCCCTCTCTCTGTCTGTTCCCCCCTCTCTCTCACTGTCTCCTCCTCTCTCTTCCCCTCATTCCTGTTTCCTCTCTCCTGCTGATCCTGTCTCCAGAGGCAGGTCTCCCCATTTTCCTTTGCCCTTTTTATGGACCCTTCCCCTAATTAAAAAACAAACCCTCTGCTTGAGCCCTGTTGCATGGTGTCTTTCTCTCAGTTGATGCTTTTCTTAATTACAATGATTTGACCATTTATTTTAGTTTTTTCTGGTGCTGGGAATTGAACTCACAGATTTGTGCACACTAAACAAGTGTTCTGATCACTGACTTATATCACTAATTCTATTTGTTTTTCCTTTAAAATTACATTTTTTTTTTATTTTGTGGGAAGGGTAATATGTGTGCCGTATCAGGCATGTGGAGTTAGGAGGATGAATCCTTATTTATCACAGTTTCCTTTATTGTTTCATGACCTATATCCATAACATGTACACACACACACACACACACACACACACACACACACACACACACACACACACTCACCATATAAGACCTAATATCTAACTTTATTCTTATCCTAATGCTAATGTTTACTTGAGTTGCAGTTGACCCAAAAGCATCATTTTCTTCCAGGCTTCAGAAACTAGACTTCCTATCAGCAGTTGACTCTCCTCTACCTCCTCGCTCAGCCCAGGAAGAGTTCTTGGCTCATGGGATCCTGTCTGAATCTGTGACTCTCAGAGTTTCAAAAACTTTCTAGTGGGAACTTGTAAAAATAGGTCAGAGTAAAGACACAAATGGCTGTCCTTGTCATACCCAGTTGAAGTTTATGGTATTCTAATTACAGTAGACCTGAACCTTTGGCGAGCTGGAGTAATTAAACTATTCGGTGGGAGCAAATCATTACAGATAGGAGATGAATTTGCCCTTCCAGGATGCTGATCAGAACACTGAACGGGGGAATTTGCTTAATAGTGCCTGGAAAAGTGAAGGACATCGCACCTTCTAGAAAGTAGTTTGTTCACATAAAACTGAGCTGGATGCCATTTGCTTCACTGGGATTGTTTTGTAATCACTTCAGTTTTACTAATAACCCTGCCTCATGCTTGTCAGAAAATGAAATAGTTACTTTGGAAAAGGTAAGCAGAGGTCTGAGCAGAACTACCAAGGCCTTCCTTCTAAGATGAGGAGCTGGTGGGTCACTTTTGTTCTGTATATCATCAGATTACTCAATGGATCCTTCCAAAGGGATTAGAAATTATAATAAATTATATATACATATTTGTCAAATATATAAATTATAAAAGAAACAAGGACATTTTATAGTTGGTAACAATTGGGGATTCTCCATCTCAATGGATAGATGGCTGTGGACCACTCCTCCCCTCTGCCTGGGTGGGCTAGTGTACTCCTCAGTCTGCAAAAAGAGGCATTTCTAGCAATGATTTGCTATCAGCAGATACACACTTTTCTGGGAGAAGCATCCTCTTATGTCAAATCAGGAAAGAGACTTCCAAGGTTCCTCTAGAATACCAAGGATGCCACGAGAGTGTAGTTTCTCAGGGAATATAAAGGAGCACAGGAGAGACACGAGACAAATAAGTTTGCCCTTCATATCTGTTCCTTTTTCTCACTCTGGTCACTCCTGTTAGTTCTCTTTGTGCCCCTAGACAGCTTTACTTTATTTTCATGTCATGTACACACACCCACACACCCACACAAACACACACACACACACACACACACACACACACACACACACACACACACACACACACACAATTTCATGTATCTATGTAAGTTGTGGCAACTTCAAATGAGAGTATATAATTTTGGTCTTTTTAAAAATGGTTGATATATTACCATTATCAGGAAAATAAATGTCATTAGGAGAATCTTCCTTTCTGAGATAAGGCCACTGAAGAGGTTATAGAAAGAGCTAAGGTTGGAACCAGAAAGTACCTTCATAGTCAATTGAATGTTTAGCAATGTGGCTGCAGGGCTCCCATGAAGTTGGTGTGATGCTTCATGGCAGTGCTTCCACACAGTTCAGCAACCACAGGGTTAAAATGATAGACTTTTTAGAAATAATAAATACTAATTTCTGGCATCATCTAAAGATTAATGCAGTCACAACATTAGGGGATCTAGTGGCACACTCTTCAAGTGCTTATGCCTTGCCTTTTGCTCACACTCCATGGACAAATGGTGATTTGGGATGATTGCCAGGGATTCTCAGCCTGTTTAGATTGATCTAATTTGTTGGTTTTGAACTTTCACAAAGAACAAGAACACCTTGAATGGTAAATCATCACAGCCCTTGCTTTTAGAAATTGTAATGCCTTTCTCTGCCTACTCAAACCCAGTTCTGCACTCTAAGGAACACAGTGTGCTTTGATAGTTCTTTGTGGAACAAATGTATGGATTATTGGATCACCAGAGTTTGTTCTCCACTGTCTTCTCCTCTGTAGAATTTTCTGTCTCTGTTCAGCATTGAATTCCATTTAGACTTGCATTTGGGGTAATGTTGGTTTATCTTCTACTCTTTGGAATTAATCACCCATTCTGTGAACTTATAGATTATAAAGTAAGGAAGAGCCTTTTAAGAATCCTGTCATGGCCTTCTGATTTGGCTATTAAAGATAAGGCAGGTGACTTGGCCAATGTCACTCCTCATTTTGGAGTAGAATGTGAACCCAGTTTCTACCCTCCTACAACTCTCCTAGTTGACTGTATTCCTACATAAAACTGGCTCAAGGTTCATCTTAAGGATCCCTACTTCCATTCATGCTGCTGAGACTCAGGTCCTTTCCTTGTAGAGTCTTCCTCCTGTATTCTCACCTGCTGGTGGCTGTTGGAAGAGTGCTGCCCTGATCCTATACAGGAGCAATGAATGGTCATGACTCCAGTTACACAGTTTCATGATTTGTGATTTAAAGCCTTAAATGCCACAAGGTTTAGGGAGGCTCTAAGTACTTTAGCTCTTTGCAGTAATTTCCTCAGGCCAAAGGAATGACTCTATTAGAATGATAAACTTGTGGAAGGATCTAAATGACAGTGACCCTAACCTTCCTGAACATATCCATTCACAGACATAATCAAAGAAAGTTTAAGGGGTCTGTTGTTCTCCGCACTCCTTTCAACTCTTGGCAAAGAACCTGCTCTGTAAGTGTTGTTATCTCTTGAAGCATTATTTACTGCCAGTCATTATTCCCTATTTTCCTGTAAAATTCCATCATTACCCATAATTTGGTCTATATTTTTGGATAGTTTCTCAAGAAAGAAAGAAAGAGCAAAGACCATTAGTGCTTTGTTTTCAAGATGATGTCAAATCATTTTGATGTCTTTTGATGTATTCTTCTGTTCTTTTGATGTAGCCTTCTGTTTGGCTTCATCACTTAAGTACCAGGTTCAGTGAGTGACCCTGCCTCAAAAAATAAGATGGAGAGTGATTGAGGAATACATCCACTACTGAGCCCTAGACTACACACACACACACACACACACACACACACACACACACACACACACACACACACACTTGTAGACAGCCCTGTCCAGTTTTAATTTTGAACCCACATGAATGTTATAATCCAGGAGGTGTTTTTCTTCTTATTCTTTTTATTAAATTTATTCTTTGGCAATTTCATACATGTAGTATGTATACTTTCTGATCAGATTTCCTATACTTTCTTCTCCCTGTCCCACTTGCATGCCACTTCATTAATTAATTAACTAATTAATTAATTAATTTTGTGACCCATCAAGTTTAATCAGAGCTGTCTGTAAGGACACTAACATACAGAGCTATCCACTGGGATAAGGGGACTCATCAGTGGCTACACTGTAGAAGATGACTCCTCTTAGTTCCCTAGGAGGGGGAAGAGCCTTACAGGCCCTCATTCATCCACGACTGAATATGGACAATACCAGTATTATGCAGGTCCATTTCAGGCAAACACAGCCTGCAACACCTGTCTTATGTCTAGAAAATAACATTTCACAGCCCTACTTGACATCATCCAGCTTTTATATTTCTTCTCTATCTTTTTCTGCAATGTTCTTCCAGCCTTGAAAGGGGTGATATAGATGTTTAGGGTTGATCCCTCAGTAGTCACTTATTCTCTGCACCTTGGGAAGTCACGAGTCTCTGTACTCCACCACCTTTTACTACAAAGAGAAGCTTCGCTAGTGAAGGTCGGGAGTGGCACTGGTCTATGGTTATAAACATGGATACTAAAAAGACAGTTTGATATCATGTTCCATTTAGCAAAACCACATCTGTAAGTTTCTTCTTAGGGCCTATGACTTTTTGTAGCTACAGGCTTTTGACCATGTTTGTATAGTTCCAGGTATGAATTTCCTCCTGTGGAGTCAGCCTGAAATCCAATAAGAAAACAATTGGATGGGGGTGGAGATACGGCTCAGGGTTTAAGGACATGTGCTACTCTTATAGAGGAAAAGAGTTACCAGAACCCATGTCAGATATTCCACACCTAAAATTCTAGATCTAGGGGGGTTCCATCTCTCTGATCTCTGTGAACACATGCACTCATGTGCACATACAACACACACACACACACACACACACACACACACACACACACACACACACACACACACAATTAATTTTTTTTCAAAAAATCATAAGGGGAAAACAGCTATTTACCCACATAAGAATAATACCACTATTGCATAAGTGGGAACATCTTGCCTGACACATTAGTACTTCAATACACAAAGTTAACTTCCAGGTAAGTTGCTGATAACTTTGCCCCTCGAGCTTGTTTCATAACACCTTCAGATGCCATGAAAGCTAGCCAGCAGGGAAGGGCTTTTGATTCTGGTTGATTTCTTTATGTCCTGCAACCATAGTATCCAGTGCCATCAGGAGTTGGACATTATCAGCTTCCTCTGCTGGGCGACCAAGAGCAATGATTGTAGCCTAGGCTTCTTTATACCTTTGGGACTTGTCCTGATCAATACTTCATATAGGGTTACTGTGACTTTCAGTTTGGTCACCCATTAATTAATTACATTAATAATTAATGTATATTAATATGTATATTAATAGTCTTTTGGGATCAACTTTATCCATATAGGCAAGGTTCCTTCCAGGAGGTATATTTAAAAAAAAAAAAAAGAATATGTGACAATGATCTTGCTGCCATTGATTCATGAACCTGTGAGTATATGTTATTCAGTTTTCTACATGAGTTCCTGAAGGCTCTGGAAGTGCCAAAATGAGTAACATAGCTTAGAATTTACTGTATATACCTGGTCCCTGAATCAAATGTACTTAGTTTTAAAAACATTTTTATTAGGAAATATTACTACCATATAGAATTTTCTAGAGAGCAATAAAGCAACTTAACAATCAGCTTGATCAAATGTTGACATGTTTAGATGTATGCTTATGATTACAGAAAAATTTTTATTTTTCAGATAATATTTATATTTTCCTTTATTTTTGACATTTGTTTGATTTGAGTTTGGAAATATCTAGGAAGAAATGTAGCTATGTTTTAAATCGATTCTGGTATTCTCTTATTTCCACTTTCATTTGTTGACACTGTAATGGTTATACTTGTTGCTATACTCTTAGTTTAAATTCCAGTTTCTAGTCTTGTCTTCCCCCCTTTTGAGATTTATCGTGTGTTCCTGTTTTTACTACTCATTCTACTTATGCCTTTCATATTTTCTTCCTTATATCCCACCCTTCTCTCTCTCTCCCTTTCTCTCTCTACCTCCACCTCTCTATATTTTTAATTTTCTCTTAAAAACAGACCAAAGCAAAATAAAATGAAGAAAACAAAACAACAAAACCCAAACCCAAAACCTTAGCAATATCATCTCTCTGGAAGAAGAAAAAAATGTGGATTCGTGGTGTATATTAATTTTTTCTGGTGCATATTTTCTTACTGTGTCTGACTCTAAGCAATAAATGTGGTGTTGCTGAATGTAGATTTGGAAACTCATATCCAATAGCATACTATTTTAAGTAATGCAAGTATCACAGATTGATTTAAAGAGCAGAGCTTAGGAAGCAGTTAAATGAATCAGTATCATTGGAAAGTCAAGGGTTTTGAGTATTTATTACTTTCCTTTTGAGCTTACTTTCAATTAATTACAAGTTCATTTAAAGTAATGGATGTTTTGATAACTGTTTTTCAAGAACAACACTGACAACCTAGTTTAATAGTCCAAAGAAACAATTATTATTGTTAAAGACAGTTGTGCTTTGTTTTATTTTAAATATGTTGTGTGTAAATTTCTGGGTAATCACAGTGTACATTTGTTGACTCAGTTCATCAATCCAATTTTTCCCACCCTTGTTCCTTAATCCCACAAGTTGCCGTATTCTTCATTTATTGTTTTCTTGAAGTATAGTCTTTAACAGCCCTCTTAGTAGAAATTGTCTTAGAATTCTATTTTCTCTCTGTCTCTCAGAGAATAGCTTATCTAGGTAACAACTGCCATCCACAGTCACTTCTCTAGAGTATTTCTGGATCTTACCCACGGTCTAGTACTGAAAGGTGTTATCAGAGTTGCAGCCATAAAATACCTTTCTTTTCTCTTTCTGTTACCTTTTAGGTTCTTTTCTCCCCCTTTACATCTTTAATGTTTTATGATTTCATTAAAAAATGTCCTTACTAGATTTATCTCCATTTATCCTGGGAATAATCATAGAAGTACTCAGGTCTAAACATTCTTTTTTACAGTTTGGAAAAAATTCAATATTATTTCTCCATACTATACTTTAAAAAAATCCATTCTTTTTTTTTCATTTTCTATGCACAAACCAGATATAAAATGGATCTTGTCAATCTGTTCCCCATGTTTCATAACTGGTATTTTGTGTATGAACACAAAACAAAACTAAAAACAAACAGAACCCAGAATGAACAAATAAAGAGACAAACAAAACAACAAACAAAAAATTTCTCTGTCATTATTGCTGTCCTTGTGGGTGAATTTCTTAGTTTTTTATTTTCTCATTTTTTTACTTCCTCAACTAATTTCAACCTGACATTTGTAACACCACTAACATCCTTTCCAATAAAACACTCTCTCTTACCAGGCTTCTGATTGGTTCATTTCCATATCTATTTGTTTTC
Organism: Cricetulus griseus; assembly: GCF_003668045.3. Lineage (NCBI taxonomy): Eukaryota > Metazoa > Chordata > Mammalia > Rodentia > Cricetidae > Cricetulus > Cricetulus griseus. Next base: position 15,782,972 of record NW_023276806.1, on the reverse strand, counting down.
TTTTATGGAAAAAGATGATTTGTTTCTAATTGATACCATTTTTTTTTATCTCGCTATGGGTTCTCCATGTTATAACTTTGAAGTTTTCTTCAGACTTCTACAAAATCAATTTTCATTGAGCATATTTATTTTTAGATGTCTTTTCTGTACTAAGTTAATGCTCTTTATAATTTTCATTTCACAACTTATTCTGAATGATTTTTATTGCTGTTGATTTTCTTCTTGTTTTCTCTTTATCCTTCTATCAGAGTTTCTCTAGTTATGTTTTCTTTCCCCCCTTTATTTATTTGTTTCTTTCTATTTGTTTATTTACTGGTTGTTTTGGCAGTGCTGCTAGCCAAGCACAGCACCACTATGTCACCCGGCCGACCACTCTCATTTTTACTATAGTTTATTTGAGACTATTACCATATACCTTCTTGATTCTAAGCTCTATACCCTTCCATATCCAAGGTCTTCTTTTTCTTTTTCTTTTCTTTTCTTTTTCTGAGGCAGGGTTTCATCGTGTAGCTCTGGTTGTCCTGGAACTCACTCTGTAGACCAGGCTGGCCTGGAAACCACAGACATCCACCTGCCTTTCTGCCTCTGGAGTGCTGGGATTAATGGTGTGCACTACCACTGCCAGGCTTATACCCAAGTTCTTTGGTCTTTGTGACTTGATGATCTCATGCTGTAGCCACTGAGCCAGTTAATGGTCAGATTCAGTTCTTGGCAACAGGCTAGTATTCTGCTTCTGCCTGTATGTTTTGTTTCAAGCTTTCTTTATAAAGCAGACAATATGGTTTTGCCTTCTATCTCTGACCAGGCAAGCTCTGATTTCCCCTCCTGTGCCTTTTCCTTCCATTCCCAATCTCACAGGAACTTTATTTCCCATTTACTCCAAGCAATGGGCCGCCAAACTCCATCACTGCTTCCAGACCTGAACCCCACAGGATCTCTAGAATCAACTCTGTTCAAGGTTTGCATTTTTGTTCTATTTGTGGTCCAGAGCATTCTAACCTTGGTTTTCAATTTGATCATAACTTTTACTTTTTCTATTTTTATATTATCTGCTGTTAGTAGAAGAGGGCACTTGACAAGCAGACCCCTTCTCTGTCTTTTTCAAGGCACCTTCTTCAGATGCTTAGCCCTCCCTGTAGGCAACACTCATTTAAGATGTTTGAATATATTTTTTGTTCAGATTAGGAAGCCCTTGAAACAGTTTCTACAGAAATGTGAATTTGTTTGTTATTCACAATATTTCTTAAGCCTTATTACATAATAAGAGTTGTCTGGGCCTTTCTATTTTCAGTAAAGATTTAGATAAGTAACACTGTGGGTGGCTTGGAGAGAATATTCAATGCAAGAGATTGTCTCCTGGGGTGTTATTGTCTTCTTTTCTAATTTCCACAAAACCTAAAGTTTTATGAAGGATTCTGAATTCATCTAATGCAGCCACAGGCAGCACAGTTTTTGGTTACTCTGGTCCAGGGCCACTATGTTGCCTAGAGAAAGTAACTTGTGTCAGTGTAATGTTTACTTATTTGCTACCTTGACCATTTCTATCTTCTGATGTTCTTGGTGCAGAAAAATAGAGTTCTTACCAGGTCCTTTCTAAAAACTATTGTATTTAGATTCAGAATGTAAAAGGGTAAATTTTTGCTTCCTTCCATCTTTTGGTCCAAAGAAGATACAGTCAAACATGAAATCTATTGTTTCCCATCCAAATAAGTTTTCCATTGTGTTACAGCATGGTGAGTATGCACTCACATTAGCCAGTATATGTAAATGCCACTTAAATAAAGCATCAAAGTGATAAAACATACTTTTCCTTTAGTATTAACCAGACAGGGCAACGGAGACAGACTGACTATGAGCCTGAATTTTAAAGCACAGAATCCATCCTTTTGCTGTTCTCAGCAACTACAAAGAGTTAGTTGCCCCATAGCCATACTATAAAGATATTTCTTCCAAAATTGAAGAGTAAAAATATTGAACTCCTCTGCCTCTCAGTGAATTGGTCAAATGTGCTACGTTTAGAGGGGAATCAATGATGGTTCTTAGAATCTGTTCTTATGGGTAAAGTTATTTTTTTCTATCTGAAGAGAGTCTATTCATTGAAGTGGAGCAAAATGGGTATTTCTGAAATGCAGCAGGCTAAAGGGACATAGGTGTTGACCCCGATGTGCTATAATTTCACAATTATAGAAATGCATTGAGGGATGAACCTCTCAAACTATCACACACAGCACTGTACACCCTCAAGTTTGTCTACTATTGCATATTCTTTGTATGATAGAAACCTACAAATCCTTCTGCTTTAATTTCTGCCACCATTATGGAGCTCTCAGTGAGCCCTTAGTCCATATAAGATTATTCTCTCCTATGGACATTTCTAGTATGCTGTGCATTACACTGTTCTAGCAATTCTTACTTTTAACTCATTCATACTTTAAGTATGACTTTTAATCAACCTGCCTGCCATTATCATTATGAACATCATGAAAGAAGACACAAAACCTTTAAGCTTTATGTGATATAATTTTGGGAAAAAAGTGTTATTAAGTGGTTTTGAATGAATCTACTCACTCTTATTTTAGTCACTTTTCTATTGCTGTGAGAAGACACCATGACCTAGACGACTTATAGAAGAAAGAGTTTATTTGTGGCTTACAGTTTCAGAGTGTTAGGGTCCATGACTATCAAGGTGTGGAGCATGGTAGCATATAGATGTAGGTATTGCTGAGAGCTTGCATCTTGATCCATAAGCAGAAGACAGAGGAAAAGAGACTCAATGAAGCAAGTCTTTAGAAACCTCAGAGCCCCCTCTTTAGTTACACTCCTACTCCAACAAGACTACAGTTCCTAATCCTTCCAAAGCAGTTACACCAACTAGGGACCAAGTATTTAAACCTATACACCAAGGGGGTCATTCTCATTCAAATGTCTTGGTGTGGGGGTTGGTGGGAAGTTGAGAAAAGGTCTAACAACATAGCCAGGGCTGGCTCCGAACTAGAATAGCCCTCATATTTCAGCCTCTAGACTGTGGTGGTTACATTATGAGCTATAATGATCAGATGTTTCTGCTGAGTCTTGGCTTTATGCTGTCCTTCATGCCTACTGTTGCTGTATCCTATGGCTTTATTGTTTTCCAGACACTCATTTGCCTCTATATTTAGTTAGTGTGTGTAAAATGAGGGAAAGCATCATAGTACAAAGCTGTTCATATGACATCAATGATATTTTGTCAGCCAGACTTCATTGTAATGACTCCATCTTAATTGGAAAGAAGGCCTGGGAATGTTGTCTACTTTTGTACCAAGAGACAAAAACATGAAGTTCTGCTAACTCAAACCTGTAACTGCCAAGTTAGTGTCTAAGGCAGTCTAGAACTTACTTACTCCTATCACACAATATTTTTATATCTCACCTCTTCTAGTTACTATGATTTTATTATAACAGATTAGCCTCTAACTACATTAGATTTAATTGTCACAATGTTTCAAGCTTTCAGTGTGTCACTTACCACAGTTTGATATGACCAGAAACTGGCAAGAATATTTGATTGATATATACTTTTTTATAATTTGAGAAAGAATTTTGTACCTCAGTGACAGAAATGAGCATATTTCTGAATAGCTGTAACCTAGAAAAAGTATTTTTTGATGAAATAGCCTGTGTGCGCCCACAGTTTTGGATAGAAGATTTGTTCATCAAACTTGACTTTGTCTAACATTTGTCAGTGGGTGTTCATGAGTCTCCTATAGTCAGAATCATTAGAAGGAGTCAGCCTCACTTCTATTTTAACTGCATCTTTCTTGTAGGAACCATTTCTTCATCACTAATCTTTCAACTACTGAATGACGTGGGATGTGTTCCTTTAAATGAAACAAATCAACTAGGCACAATTAACTCACAATAACTAGAGGGAGTTCAAATGCCTTTCCTTTTTATTGTAGGCAAATCTGCTCTAGCAATTCCTGAGAAATGACCAATTTAGCACTTGCTTGAAAATGTGCTTAAATGTTAGTTCCAATATAAAAACGATGATTCCTTGACTTTTGTAAATAAGGAAATTGAATTTTCCTTTGGAAGATCCTCTATCTTCTGCCCCAAATAAAGGAAGAATTATTTTGTAAATAAGATGTGTGCCTTAATTTTACAGGGTTTTTTTGTGATTGCCTGGGACTGAGTAGCCAACTGAAAGCATTCATTCAAATCAGAAATATAGGACACTCTTTATAATGTGATATTTTAAAACTCACGTATCTGGCTGAGAACTTTATAAGTAGAGATTTAAGAGGGTAGATTTGAGGACTGACTAGCCTCCCAGAGTTTCTCCTAACCTTGAAATATTAGTATACCAAAAGTCAGCATTTCTTTGACTCCCCCATATCCATAAAAAATTAAAGTCATATGCAGCACAGCAAGCTTAAACTATTCAGACTCATAAGCATATTTAAAGCCCAAATTAGAGGTGTAGCACAACTCTGGGCACCACACACAGTTCTAGACAAAGAGCACACACTCAAGGTAGCAGGAATTGGTGTATTTTAGGCTTTCATGATTCCAAAAGAGCATCCTTTGGTGGCTGTGGCTACTCAGTGGCAAAGAGTCCCCTGTACCACACACACACATAAGAAAAACACTTTGCATCCTTGTCCTTGAGACAGAAGGAGATAGCAGGTTGTCTGTCTCAAGAAAATAGTGGATGGAAACATATGGTGTGTAGATCTCTGCACATCTTCTTTCTGTATTTTAGATGAAATTTCATGTGTAAAATTTAATTAATTGCATATAATTAAAGCATTTTATTTAATATAGATATGTCTTTTGCTTGTATGTATACTATATGTGTGCTCCCTGCTGGAAGAGGCCAGAAGAAGGTGTTGGATCCTCTGGAACTGAAGTTATACATGTTTGCGAGCCACCATGTAGGTGCTGGGGACTGAACCTGGATCCTCTGCAAAAGCTATTAAGCACTGAGCCATCTCTCTGACCTTTAAATATACACAGTTTTAAGGGAACATTTAACTGGTTGCACCAGCCATTCCAAGCCTGAGTGAGAAAGCCCCTTTCCTATCACTGCTCTAAAACAGAGATGTCAACTATCAACCACAAAACTTAATTAACTTCCACTGGAACATAACATATGTTATACAAAATGCAGGATGTCTGAAATCCCTTGCAAAATGGTAATTTCTCAGAATCTGATTAAATGGAAGCAAATGTATTATTTTACTGTTTTTATTAGTATTTCATGTGTGGTTTTTGCAGTACTAAGGTTGAATTCAGGACCTCATGCAGGCCAGACAAGCAATTATCACAGAGCTACACCCGCTCCCAACCCTTCTTACTTTATATTCCTATTTTCTTCTGTACTCTCATTCTAAAAGTTTGAGGTCATTAGGTTAGCAAGTCCCTCCCATAGAGGAAGGCCAAATGAACATTGAAGCGGTGGCAGTGTGTCTGATTAAAGACAGCATCTACACAGAAAGTCTTTATCACATGCTCAAGATGCTTGGAATACTTGACACTGAGTTTCTTTATTCTATTATCTATCTAATGAGATACATAAGAGAAAAGAAACTTAAAAATTTTCCATAATCTCCCTTTACAGAAAGATAAAGTTGAAAGTTTAACCTTCTTGTTAAACATTTAGGGATAGGGTAAAACCTGGATGTTTCAAGGAGACCAATTTAGGCAAAGGGCCATCCCTTTTCAAAGTGATATGTTTGCAGAGATACTACTTTGCTCCTATGTCACGTCCATCAGTTACAAAAAGAAATAAAGCCTCTGCCTAGTAAACGAACAAGTGAGATCTTAACTACTAGGGACTTTGCCTCCATGGGAAGTAACTAAGCATAGATACAGATACATAGCTTACATATTTCTTTGTACTGGGGGAAATACTTCTAAGGTTGAACTTGCTGGAAGTTTTTGCAATGCAGATTATGGTTATACTTTAAAGTGCCTACAAAGGCAGAAACTCAGGATTATTTGACACTGACATTGAGAATATCCTTGGCAGAATCATTTGGTCCATGAAGTTAGCCTTCATCTGGGAAGTGCTGCTCTTCTCAAAAGAGAACCGTATACTCCATATTTTAGTAGGGGAAGCAGGTCTTCAAGGAAGCCTTTTGCTGACTCCTTTAAAGTAATGTCAACCACAGCAGTCTTGCATTGGCTGCAAAGGCATTCAGAAGGTCAGAACTTCTCTGAAGCAGCCTCCACATCTTGTTTTCCCCAAGTTGCCTCTCCTTGGAAAGCTTGGGACTTCTCTTGAGTATGGTTTGAAAATTGTTGACTTGAGGCAATTCAGACTCCTGAAGACTCATTTGCCTTGACCCAGAAAACTTAGTCTTAACTTTCACTTTTGTCTGATGGAATAGAAGATATTGGAGACTCAACACTTGGGTGTGCTTGATGTTTTATAGTGTAGACTCTCCTAAAAGAGTAAAATGTTAGGTTTATATACAACAATCACTAGCAATGCACACATATTTGCAAATATGGTAAGGGAAAGTATGCATACACATATGTTTCCAGGATCCCAGGGATGCTTATGTCAAGCTAGGAGATGTTTATGTTGTGTTTGGAAAGAACTTTTTGAGACAAAATGTTCTTCCCACAGACTCTGTTGTGGGTAGAGTGGTTCCCACTCTTTGATCCTTTGGGTAACAGCAATTTCTAAAACTTGGACAGCAGTGTGGGATGGACTCTGTGTTATCCTCATTGGGGAAAAGATACAACAGAAATGGCAAGATAGAGAAGAAGCATGTTAAAGTTTTGTTGAGGATATTATTTAACCAGGATTTTGAAGGGAGAGGTTCCAGTCAAATGCTTTGTTTCATAAGTTAATTTAGAATTTTCATTGATTTGAAAATTAAAACCAAAGACATCCTTAGTGGTGTTTGCCTGCAGCTCCAGCAACTGGGAAGGAAAAGAAGGAGTAAAACATGTTCAAGGCAGCTGGCTTCCTAGCAATGCCTTAAAACCAACCCAAACCAATCAACTACACAACCAACAACCAACCAAGCAACTAACCAAACAACCAACCAACCAGCCAAACAACCAACCAACCAAACAAACAAACAAAAACGAACCAACCAATAAGCCAAACAAACAAACAACAAACCAATCAACCAACCAAATAACATACCAAACAACTAAACAAAGTCAGAACCATACAAACAGGAAAATAAGACACTAAATTACTCTTTCCAATTTTAAAGCTAACTCAGAATTTATATATGTATTTAAAAGACTACTACTTAATGGGTTGAAACATAGTAACCATTTTCCAATTATTTTGGCTTGATTGCCCATGAATTCCTGTATTTTAATCTCTCTATTTATTATTGAAATATCTAAATTCTCTTTAGTAAAAATCAACTTCAGAAGAGTTTCCCTAAAAGAATAGACAGTTTTATTGCTCCTAAATTTGTACAGAAATGATCCCTCTGTGGGTAGACACTGGGCTGTGCAGGGAAAGGGGTATATGTGGTCGGGACAAGGATGTGGGTCCCTCTGTATACCCAACAGGGGACTAACAGGAGAAGTACATGCAAGATCTGTTTCGCAGTTGGTTAATTCTTACAGAATCAGCCTTGAAGACACCTAACTGAAAGATAAACAAACTCACTAGGTACTGTAAATCCCACCTACCCACTTAAACTGCAGATCATCCATAAGCATTCAAGCAGGATGAAGAACAAATATAAATAAATAAAAAAGTAAAGGCAGATGAGAAAGACGGCTAACATGATAAATTGCAAAGTTTTAAATGGCCATTAAACTTGAATAAGTCAAATGGCCACCAAATGGAGTCCCATTTCTCATTTCATTTATAAACATTCATATAAAATTGCAAAGATGGAAAAAGGAAAAAATCCTTGAACTCCAGTGAAAGGCATTTGGTGCCTTGTATGTTGAATTACTATTAAGTATTCACCTGTCTTAAATGGGCTCTTTCTCCAGCCTCGGCATCATACATCTTTGTGTCAGAAGCATCTGCAACTGAATGGTAATGTGGGCCCATGAAGATAATCACCACTTAATAAGAGCCTCCATCCTGCTTGGGCTGGGGCACACCCTGCAATGCATTCCTTCGGATAATTTATCAGTTCAGTTTTATTAAACGATTATGTTCAATAAGAAAGGAGGGAGTTATGCACTAAATTAACTGTGAATCTGAATGTTTAGAAAGTGATAGCGGAGGGGCACCTTTCCTTCGTGCTGTCCTTGCTTTCTCTTGAGCTTAGAGCACGAAAGTCAGCATCTGACAATCGTTCTTGATTTCGATTTGAGGATGTCTGTGATAAAGGTTTAACCTTGTGCCATCTCGTTCATCTGAGCCACAGAGAGGGAAAAATGAAAAGTAGAAGCCCATGTTCTTTCTCTCCCCCACTGAGAAATCTCAAGTGTGCTGGCCTGGTTGGGGCACGTTGACCTTTTAGTCTTTTTGGTTTTGTTGTGCTCTCTCTCTCTCTCTCTCTCTCTCTCTCTCTCTGTGTGTGTGTGTGTGTGTGTGTGTGTGTGTGTGTGTGTGAGTTTCATTGCAGATCATGACTGGTCATGAAAAATAAAGCCAGGGGTGATACGATATGGTGGGGAGTGGAGGGACAGGAAGAGTGACCTGGTTTTGATCAGCTAATTCAGATTAAGGAGTGCATTTTGATTTCCCAGCTGCTGTTCAGATTCAATGGCACTACCCAGGTTTCCATTTCCACTCCCCATATATAAAGCTGATGGTTTTCTTGGCTAGAACCCTTTTTAATGTTCCTCTCTGGCAGAGTCTGCCTTCTCTCCACCATCCCCATGTTCTCCAGTAGCCTTCCCCCGCCCCATGCAGATTTACCAGCTCCTGAGCTTCAAATCTCCTGTAATTCCAGTCCTAGCAGGCCCTTAAAAATGTAGCAATGCACAGATGTGCAGTGAAAATTTTAAAATGCGCACTTTCTTTTAGGAATATGAACACGGACTATCACATAAACCTCGGATGTTCCCCTTGGCACTCCAAGAGCGTCGCTAACCCTTCCTTCTGTGCTCATGTTCCTGGCTCTTAGGTACATGGTCTTCCTAGCCTTTCACTTCTTGCATTTTCCCAACTCTTTTCTTCCGTGCCAAATGGCTTACTGGTTTTATGATATGGGCAGGAGCTAACCGGGGAATAGTTTGAGTCCACAGACTCTGTTTTCAGCCATGGCCCAGACTGCATTTTAATATAGGCTTTAGTTAGAGACAAAGCCATGTTCTCTACAAAGCTCCTTTTACAGTTTAAATAAAGAAATGATAAACATCAAAAGATCAACAGTTTTCCAATGAAGCCAATATGTAACAGGCATGCCCAGGAGCAGAGTTAGAACTGAAAACCTTAAAATGAGTATGAATTGTAGTCTTGTTCCACTTTTCCCCTCCCTATAATAGGGTCCCTTGAAAAGAAAAAAAAAAGCATAAAAGGAGGAGGGAAGTTTGAGAATTGAGACTGAAATGAGTCTGATCATTTCGATGTAATGAGGCAAAGAAACAATTTTCAGTTCTGGAGACTTTTGTTGTTGTTGTTACTGGGGATAGGGATGGGAATGGTGAAAAATAGCTTCTTGCAATCCAGTTGCAAAGTAAGCCCTACCATGTGTGCCAGCAGCATTAACCTAACCAGATGAAGCATTTTGTGGCCACATACACACTGGGCCAATGGAAACCCTCGTGGGGAAATCCACTGCCTCTGGAATCACAAGAAGTAATAATTCCAGTATTTTGTTCTTAAGTAAAAAATGTCTGGTGTGTGTGTATGTGTACGTTGTGTGTGTGTGTGTGTGTGTGTGTGTGTGTGTGTGTGTGTGTGTGTGTGTGCATGTCTTCCCCTCCATTATAGAGTATGAACATACATTTCCCTATCTTGAAGTTAAGTCATAATTCTTAAAATATTCTTTAAAAATTCTTAAGAATAATACTTAAAACTGGAAAATGAAATCCCAGTGTCTTCCAGGGTTGCTGGGGTGCTCTTTTGGGAGTCTCCATCAAGGGGGGCATTCAGAGATAACTGATTTGAGTCACACACTGGTAATAGTCCAGTCAACATGCACAGCCAAGAGCCGAGAGTGTTTGCATTGCTTTTAGCCTGGTGCTGTCATGAATGCAGGAAAGGCTGTTTGCATCCAGAGTGGCCAGGTGCTCTGTGTGTTCACGGTCAGGTGACCTCTTCTAGTCTGGTGTGTTTGTGAGTAGATTTTGTCTTCTTTATGACCTGAATTGTCTGTGAGCTAAGTGCCTATGTGAAGCGGAAAGTTAATCTGTGATTAAACCGAAAGAGCCGTGAGGGCTATAGGGAAAGATACTGCAGTGGTACCCCAGTCAGCACAAATGGGTGAGGATGTGGATGGCTAATGCAGCAAAGTCAGGCCTTCCTGTGTGCACAAAACTGAACAAAAAGGCAATACACACAGACTGACCTGCTGTGGCATCAGAGCCTATGGGGAAGGGTGAGAGGACAGTATTGTTTCAGTGCCTGGGGCTTGGACCTGCAAATGCTGAGATGAAGTTCTAATGTCTACTGGAGAAGTGACCTCTCCATATGAGCTCATCCTCTACCAAGAGCTACAGGCCAGCAGGGATGCAAGCCATTTTATGCTTTGTACTGTCCATCTCTGAATTGGGATGACACCACACATGTGCTTCATTTGACCTCTTTGGCGATGAGGTGCCCTTGAAATCCAACCTTTAGCAAACTGTGATGTGACAGCTGTCAACAAGTCAAGAGACTTTCCATGCATCAAAATGGAGCCTCCTCTGCCTCCCTGGAACATTTAGTACCGTTGTGGAGACTGGCTTTCAGTATTGACACCTAGATGGAAGATGCGCTTAAGTGCAAGGTCAAAACCAGCTCCTCTCCCACATATCCCAAGTCCTTCATTTGTACAAATGAAAATAAGGGGATTTATGAAATAGAAATGCAAATCTTCATGCTAATCATTAGAGTTTAGAAAAATAAAAACCGTAGCCAGGATCCCCGAACATGCCAGTGGTAAGCGTACCGCTTCAGCCTGTTAGAGATAAAGCATACTGGCGCATATCGGTTAGGCTAATTTATTCAGTCATTGCCACATCACAACCTTGTGTTTGATTTTCTTATAAACTAATAATTTCTTGAATGAACTAATACTGCTCTAGCCACTCGTACCTCTACCTTGTAGAAGTTTTTTATTGTTGTGTATGCAACTAAATTGAAATATCTTTCACTTGAAATATTGACTTTAATATCTCATTTGAAAAATTCATGAAGCCTTTGATGTTAAATCCATACTCAATTTAGCCAAATGCCATTAGAATATGCAATACGCCTGAATACAGAAAGCATTATTGTCTGTGTTTCTGCAGAAGAATTACACTTTATGACTGTAACGTCGGGATCTTTTTTGGATTTGTGCAGGAGGAAAAGAAAGGGAAAGAGAGCACATTAGATGCGAAATGAAAAGTGGTATTGATTAGGCTCTCATTTACCCACTCTCTGCCTCATTCCCTAAATGCATAGAAATAAGGGTTGTGCCACAACAGCTAACAATGTTCTATAATGAATGGAACAATCTTTAGAAAATTAGTGTGAGCACGGATGATAGTGCACAGATGTTGCTCCGAGTAACTGTCATACATTTCTTTTACATCTCCATTTACATAAGTCTCTTTATTTCCTAATAGTATCATAATAGAAGCACGACAATAGTTAATGATTTCATAAAATACGTAATGTAAAGCCTGTCAGAAAGAGGAGACCGTTAATTGAATCCTATGCTATAGCACATTAGAATTGCATTTCCGGAATGAGTCATGATAAAAAATATCCCTCCTGAAATGAGACAAAGACAGGTATTTTTGTTTCTTAAAAAAAAAAGAACAAAAAAGAAAGAAAGGAGGAAATAAAAGCAAAACTCATGCTTTCTACAAATTAAAAAATTGCCACCCCAGTAAAACACAGACTCTCAAATACAGCAGAACCCACCGTGTGCTAATAGAATGGGTTTTGCCTTGAGTAATTTATAGGCACTTTCCCCCACATCTATCGATCACATTTTAAAAAGTAAACTGCATTAACATTTTAGAATATAATGGCTCCAGAAAATGTTTGATTTTTATCACAACTAAAACATCATCCTAGCCGTGCCTTTCGCAACTCGTGCAGAAATGGGACACTTGTATTTGAGTGAAAGGGCTGTCTGCGCCGGGCCCGTTTACATACATATTCCAGGATACCCTACCGGAAAAAGCAGGCTGCACTCGGTGCTGGGAACTGCCCGTGCTGTTTTTAAAAGTACAAGGAATGCATTTGTGAAACCTAGAAGAGAGGAAATGGCTCTGAGGCAAGTCAGGTCTGGAGAATTCCTTACTCAGTGAGACAACTGAATAACCAGAAGATTTAAAAATCCTTTTGAGTGTTTGATGCAGGCCTTTGAGCTCCCTGCAGCAACCCGGAGTTGCTGCCTGCTCTGCAGCGCCATCTTCTGGTCAAGATGCTCCCGCTGCCATCCTGGTGGGGAAGCAAAGGGCTCTGCTAGACAAAGGTCACCGAGGACTCGTTTTCACAGAGAGACTTAGAGCCAACGCGGAAGAGACAGGAATGGCAGTCATGTTAGAGAAGACTAATAGGAAGCAAACCAGCTCTGCGGAATCGATCAAAGTGGTAATTCACAATATATTTTTTTAAAGATGAAAAGAATGCAAAGCCCTTTTATTTTTCAATTTTTCCCTCTCATGAAGTGGGGAGGAAGAATCCTGCAGGTTTTCGCATAAGACTAAACCATCTGTGCCAGACAATTTATTCTCACCTTGATCCTTCAACATCCTGTGCATCTTCTATTCTACTAAATTAAGGCATTACTGAAATATGTTTAAAATTGAGCACCATCCATCACAGAGATGGAGTTAGAATATCTACATAATATTTACACATCTCAACAGGAAAAGTAATTTTTCTTTTCAGTAGTTATCATTTTGAAAACCCAGGTTGACTTGTAAGCTGCCGTCTGTCTGGTCCCTTACTAAGCGTTTCCTCGGCTGATGCATTTCGCTGATTTGATCTCACTGATACGGTAATAAAATCATTGGTCACTCAGACACATGGAGCTGGTCGCCATGTGTTAAATCACCTGCTGTGAATTCAGATAGAGGTATACAGATGGGACTCGGGGACCCAAATGTGTTAATCTGAGAAATCCCTGGACAATATCCCATGGATTACAATACTGCTGAAATACCCAGTATATTAGTGCTAGCTAAATACTTCTAGAATTAATTATTAAAAGTGTATTTACCAAGGTTTAGCAACTATTTAATATGTGTTGCTTCCCAATGGGAGATTAGCCTGTCTAAGGGCTGTGGAATCCTGGGGCCTTTGGAATTTATTTAACAAATGATAAGCACCTGATTAAAAATAAATTAAATGCTAGTTAAAAGTATTTAAGGAGCTCATTTAAATTGTTTCATTAGGAAAGGGTTTCCCCATCCCATCTTTATTGTTTTAGAATTACCAACTTTACATACTGGGGCAAGAAACAAGATGGCCGCCAGTGATGAACTCTGTGAATGGTAATAGTTCTTAATTAGTCTTCTCTCTCTCTCTCTCTCTCTCTCTCTCTCTCTCTCTCTCTCTCTCTCATGTGACTTTCATTTCTAAGGCAATTTTAATTATATTTTAAACTTCATGTAAACATGATGCTTATAATGCCAGTTTGGGTCAGAGAAGTTTAAGAGCTGAGACCAAAGCTCCTTCTCCTTCATAGAAAATGTGGTTTTTATTTTTACTTTGTGACTGTTCAAGTGTGAAGGTGTAGGCAGGCATATGCAGTGCATGAGTACAGAAGTCAGAGCACAATTCTGGTGTGTATCCTTGTCTTCTATCTTGCTTGAGAACGACAAGGTCTCTTTGTTGTTTTGTGGCATGACAGGCTAGTCAGCCCACAAGCTCCTCATCTTTCTGTAGGAGCAAGGTCAAGTATAGACCAAGTCATTGTAAGCTATGGCATCTATTTTTTCACATTGTAGGTTCTGGGATCCTCAGACTCGTGCAACAAATGTTCTCTCTACCCACCGAGCCATCTCCCTAGACTGAAAACTGGAATCTTCTGTGACAAAATCAGAAAGGCAATTTCATGTCTAAACAAGACTCAAGACATGATGAAAGATGAAATGCATGTTTTGTTTCTATTAAACTATGTCCCATATGTCTGTCTGAAATCAATATGATTGTCTCTGAGCCGATTCTCTCTCTCTCTCTCTCTCTCTCTCTCGCTCTCTCTCTCTCTCTCATATTTTATTTTTTAAAGTGTAAATTTTCTTCATATTAGGGAAAATCTACATTTTCCATCCTTAGAAGGTATCCTGATTGTTTCTTAGTTTAAGCTAGCTATTGTAATGTCAATTTCTGAGCATGGAGGTTACTTGTGGTGATATATGAGTGTTGTGGATGCTGAGGGCAGGTTTGTTAAGAGGGGTTGGAGCGAAGTGAGTTGGGGCAAATGCAGAGGCCAGGCTCTGGGGGAGATATGCATTGGCTTTCTTTAGGAGGTCCTGGACCCTCCCTGTTAGTACAAACTTCACTCTAGCAGAGAAGGTCTGTGGGCTGAACGGCTGGGGAGTCCTTAGATAAAACACTGGGGCAGCAATCTAGACACAGAGATTAATAAAAAGGAAGGTAGATACATGAGATTTATTTCAGACAAGACATTCTTGTTAGTGGTCAAATATCAGCCAAACAGGAAGTAGTGACCTGAAATCATAATCTTCACTTTCATCACAGGGAAAAGTCTGTAGCACCCAATCCTAGATTGATAAAGTGCCAGTAAATAAGAGAACCTGATCATGATACAGAGTCCAAGATTGACTTGTGTGGGTTGTGGCTAAGAGCTGAAAGTCAATGATAATAATTGAGTCAGTTTATCTTAAAGATCGGGGATAATCAACCTAGAAGACAAAGGGAGCTACAGCTTTCATTTATCAAGCAGATCTTAGAATCTGAGGACACAGCTACACATAGCTCCTGCATGAGACATCTCCAGAGGAAAAAAAGTCCCATTTGGACTCACAAAGATTCTGAGGATAGGAACATGCAAAGGGAAACTTCCACAGTTGATGAGAGTAGATTTAACACTTCACAAGGAGCAGTGAATAAAAATGAGGAAAACATAGTGTGCCTTGGTGGTGGCTGTTGGCCGTGATCACTGGTTAGGTGGTAGCTGGGGTCTTTTAGTTACAGCAAAGGCTTTGAAACCTCACCTGGATCCATTCCCATCCTCATGGCTTCCTGAGAAATATTGATAGCAACTAGCCAAGGACTGATGGTCCCACTGAAATGACCTCTTTGATCTCATACAGAGCCATCCTGAATTGTTGGAGAATAGCCAGAGTGTGAGGAAAAGTAGCACAGGAAGCCCTAAATACATCTTGTTGTACCCCAGGTTGCATCATTCCGCTGGAACCTTTAAAGATGGAGAATATTTACTGATATTTTATGGTGCTGGGTAGTATTGGTCAATCATGGGCATTTTCTCTTGAAGTGGGAGTCTTAGAAGTCCATCTTACACATCTCATACAGAACACCGTGATTGCTCTCTGTGTCTACATATCTCCCATGCTGAATGGAATGAGATTTGCATTTGATCTTTTACTAATAAAACCTTTTTCTGGTGTATTAGTACTAAAGCCAATACCTCAAGGAAATGGGAACAAGCTGGTTACTTTCTGAAACGTAAGATGCTTGCATAATGCATCTGGGGTTATGGAGTTGGGCTCAAGGCAGTGGCTTTCTTGGTGACTGCTCACTTCTTTCAGTATTTGGTATTCTGTGTTCCACCAGTTCCTTCAGAAAGAAAGCAACAAAACCATGTTCAGTGATACAGCCCACAGTTGAAAAAGTGTGAGTCAGGGCATTGAGAAAGCATAAAATAATGTTGGATGATAGCTAATGTTGAGTAAATAGTTCTTGTGTGCTAGGTATGTGTGGTGGTTTGAATGAGAATGCCCCCCCACAGGCCCATATATTTGAATGTTTAGTCACCACTTAGTAGAACTGTTTGGGAAAGATTAGAAAGTATGGCTTTATTGAGTAGTTGTGGCCTTGTTGGAGGAAGTGAGGCACTGGGAGTATGATTTTGGGTTTCAAAACCCCATGTCAGGACCCCCTCTCTTTCTTCTGTGCTTAGATCAGGATATAAAGCTCTCAGCTACTGTTCCAGTGCCATGAAAGTCTGCTTCCAACTATGATGATCACAGGATAAACCTCCAAAACTACAATCAGGTCCCTAATTAAATGCTTTCTTTTAAAATATCTGCCTGTGTTTCTTTTCTTTCTTTCAGCAATAGAACAGTAATGAAGACAGCGTGATACTCAGTTCTTGCTTATGCAACCAAATTTCATTACTCATAGCCATCTTTCAAGTATCCAAGATACTTCACTGGTTCTCAGTGAATAAAACCAAGAATAAAACCAATTCTTGGAGGGAAATTGCATACGACTTTTGTCTTAGTCACTGTTTTATTGCTGTTAAGAGACACCATGACCAAGGCAATTCTTATAAAATAAAGCATTTAATTGGGGGTTGCTTATAATTTCAGAGGGTTAGTCCGTTATCATCATGATGGGAAACATGATCATGGCAGCAAGCATGTCACTGGAGAAGTATCTAGATATCTTGATCCACAGGCAGAGAGAGAGAGAGAGAGAGAGAGAGAGAGAGAGAGAGAGAGAGAGAGAATGAACTTGGGCCTGGCATGGACTTTTGAAACCTCAATGCCCACACCCCAGTGACACACTTCCTCCAACAAAGCCACACCTCCTAGTCCTTCTAATCTTCCTCAAATGATGCCACTCCCTGATGACTAAGCCTTTAAAAATATGAGCCTATTAGGGCCATTCTTATGTAAACCACCATAGCTGCTTAGCTGGTAAATTGGTGAGCCTTATTGTGGCTTTATTTAGTCCAAAGCTCAAATTCTTCATTTTGAATGCATAGATTTGAGGATCATCCCACTGAAGTCTAGCACTATAGGTAATGGGTAGCCAAAAAAATTTACAAGTTCAATTGAAGACCTTCCAAAGGTATAACGATGCATGGCCTTCAAGTGCTATGAATTCCCCTACCTTAAGATACAATGGGTGGACCTCCATTCTCATGTTTTTTTGTTTTTTGTTTTTTGTTTTTCTGCCTTTCCACTGTGAGGCAAGGATGATAATGAGAAAGGCTAGAGTTTCCCTGTGCTTTCTTTACTTACAGATTTCATCCTAAAACAATGCACTATAGTCCATCATTTCCTATGAATGTCTGGTAGCAGAATTTCTTTGGAAGGTTCAGAGAAGGAGGCTGGGGTCAGGGGTGGAGACAGACTTCTGCCATGGGAATGCATTGCACTGTAAAGCTTGCCCCAGAAATTTCTGGGACTTTCTCAGGATGATTTGGAAGGTATGAGAGATTGTGTCTCCATATTTTCAGAGAACATGCTTCTGAACCACAAGCCCTCAAAACAGACCTTAAAACACTCACCCTTTACTGCACCATGCTATCTCCTCCGCACTCTGTGGCTTCAGAAGGCTAATTTTCTTTGATTCTGTGTTTTCTGACATTTTGGAAAACATCCCCCAAGAAGTCTCTAAAATCATCATCTTTGCTTGGTGCTCTGTGGCAGCTGCTTTCCTGGTGGCTTCTGGTGACTCTGTGTAATGTGTGGGCAGAGGGACAGAAGGCCTGAGGAGAGAACAGAGTAGCTGGAATAGCAATTGCCTGCAGAATGTCTGCAGCTGACGCTGGAGCATCTTGGAAGACAAACCGAGGGATATTTTAAAATCACAGGTGTGTTTCTCTCTGAAATTTAAAGGCACAGGGCAGAGGCACGTCATAGAACTGTCTTCTGAAGTGGCTGTTGGTGCTTTCTTTCTAGGCTTAGGTTCCTGTATGTTCTTTGCAGGTAGAGGCGAGATGACATGGGTCTATTTTCAGGAATACCATTTCAAGAATGGAATGTTCTTTTTTTGAGCATTTATCTCTGTGTGTGCATATGTGTGTGTCTTTATAAATTATATATGTTTTATTGCATGAGTATGTTGATACATAATAGAATATATCTAAATAGTTTGAATGCCAGAGAGAAACTAAAGTAGAATATTTTAAACAATAACACAGTTTTCCTTCCTTTCACACAAATTATTATGATGGTCATGATTTGTTCTAATTTGATTTCTCTTTTGTCCTCTTGATTTAATACTTCATGATACAGCAACTTACTTTAAAATTTTGTTTAAATTATAGTTATAAAAAGAACACCTTGAAAAAGTCCATGTATGCCTCAGTAACTTGCCTTATTGTTGTGATAAAATCACCTTGACAATGCAATGTAAGTGGGGAAGGTTTGTTTTGGCTTGGCTCAGAGTTTGAAGGGGACTCCATCATGGCAGGGAAGATGTACATGGAGAAGGTGGTAGACAGCCAAGTCACTCCGCATCACTGGTCAGGCCGCAGAGAGCAATGAATATTCTCTTTCCTCTCTTTGTTCTTGTGATTTAGGCCAAGTCTCTGCCCATGGAGTTCTGCTGCCTGCAGTTTGCTGTGTCTTCTTACCTAAATCAACATTATCTAGGTAACCCTTCACAGGCATGTGTGGAAGCTTGTCACACAAGCGGTTCTAGATCTTGCCAAGTTGACAATCAACACTGACAGTCACGAGGTACAACAGAAAATGTCCTGGTGGCTGCATGTACTATTTGTGTTCTCCTGATTTTAATTTGTCCCCATCATTAGAAAGACATTTGTGCTATTCTTAATGAGCAAATATTCACCTTCTGATGTCAGCTGTCTTTGCAAACTAATTAGCATATATACATTCTTACTTTTTTTTTTTAAACAAATGAATTTAAACTCCTCTGAGAGTTTCGAGCTGCAGAATTTTGAAACAGGTTATAATATTCTGTTTTCAAGTTGTTAAGAAGTGTGAGGAGATGGGAGCTTTTTATAGGTGACAAACATATCATTCTCAGTGGTAAAATTATATTACAATAGAAATGATTCTTAGTACCAATTTTTAAAGCTCTTTCCCAAGTCTCAGTCTTTAAAAAATACCAGATTTTTATCCAAAACTAAAATAATGAGTGAAAACTTAAGGACCAAGTTAAGTATATTCTCTTCCAGGAAAAGCCACCAATTTATACATTTTGCCTTTATAAAGAGAATAATAACTTACACTGAAATGTCATAAGATTTTTACAGTTTTTGTTCATGAGATAAACAGCTAACCTCTGTATGGTATAAAGGAGACTAGATGGACATTCCTAGCTCATTATCAATAATTATAAATACATTTTAAAGGTTCATGCTCAACATGATTATTGTTAGTTCTGGAAGACTTTGACACCTTGGCTTCTGAATGATGACAACGAAAAGGTATTTCGGGGCATAAATGTCTTAGTCTTCATCCATTCCTGAGATAGTTTAATTTCTGCTGGGTTGTATAATACACCTATATTCTAAGGAACCTTAAACAAACTGCCTTGCTTCATAGCAAACCATCAGTCTGATGTCCCTTCTATACTTTGCACTTGCTGTTCTTATCTCAGGTCTTTTCCTATAGCTTATGTGACATATGACCATTTGCAAGACAGAATAATAAAGATATCTCAGTCAGTTAAATACTATGGAACCTTTTCATGTTTGTACAGGAAAGATACACCTGTACAGAAAAATAAATAATTTTTCTTTGCCACTCAATTAAATCATCTTTTGTATTTGAGTTTTGAAACTACCTACATGGCATTGATCCCTGTCATAATGTGAGCCACCCTTGATGATGCAAGCACTGGAAATAATTATGTCATTCAAGACTAATTAATTTAGCCTTTGTAACAACTAGGTTTTTATAGTCTAAGAACGTGAGTGAGGTAAATAGTCTTGACACTTATGGATGGTGTGACCCTATTAGAATTTAGAGGCTCAAAAGATAATGTACAAACCTTATAGGTTGGAAAAATAACACACATACATTTTGAGGATGCTTAGCAGTAACTTCCTGTGCTGGGCCACCAAGGCATGGTGAAGTTTAACAGGAGACAGGCCATTGCTGGCAGCTGTGGTGAAGGGGCTTTGTAAAAGTAGATGGGGCACCTCAAGGACAGCTGGTAGGTAGCGCTCCCCTGCATTGTGAATACAGCCTGGCATTCATTCTGGAGTCTAACTTATACAGGATAGGATAGTATTTTTAGCTGTCATTTTCCAGTGGAGAAGGCTGAGGCAGATGTTCAGTTTAAATGGTCTCCAGTTGTACTCCAATACAGGTGAATGACAGAAGTAATATTTTCAGGCTCCATAACTCTTCATAAAAGTTGCTTGAAGTCGAGAGCTTTCTTCTCTTAATCTGTCTTGAGTCTGGTATAAAAGCAAATGGCTTCTCTTTTATCCATCCAGATGTTTTAATTTTTAACCTGGCATTGCATCACCTCCACTCTTCTATTTCTGTCCATCCAGTTTATATTCACTGTTTCCTGTGGCATGCCACGAGAAGACGCAAGAAATCACCACCAGCATTTGACATCTTTGTAGTGTTCACCACCATGAATGACTATATTTGGATCATGCAATTAGATGATGGCTCCTTTAAATTTGATATGTAGAGGAATATGATCATGGGTATTTTATAATACAATGTTCCAGAACATATGTCTTTTGATGTCAGTATGCTCTTCTCTAGAAAAACATGCTCTTAATTCCCAAGTAAAATATATATCTATGTATGTCATGAATTCAGAGTACCACAGCAGCTTATGTTATGCCCCGTGAGGTGCCATCACCACATGCAAGATAAAGTTTGTACTCCATTTGTGTTGAACCTCATGATGATAGGTGGAAATTCATTGGAGGAACCCACCCACCATGCTTGAAATCTTCACTGCCTACCAAGCTTCTAATATGGTTTAGATGATGAAGGACTAAGGAAGGAGTTTTACTCCCAAATCCTTCCAAACTTTTCTTTTAGATGGACATAACTCATAGGTGCAAGTGGGTGGTAAAGAGAAAGAATACATCACCAGTTACTTATTGCTTTGTATAGAACATAAATACATCACTCTGACTATAATGGTCTTCTCTCAATTAAAAGGAGTCCATGATTCATTGAAATAAATTATGTAAAATGTTATTTACTGGAAGGTGGAGAATGTCAGTGAAAATTCAGTCATAGAACTTTAAATAAATAAATAAATATTAAGTAAATAGTCAAGGCTTTTAAATGTGCTAGCATTGCCCATTGAGATGAATAATAGGTGTTTATTTTATTATACGGGGAGTCTGGTTATTCAGAAAGCTCAAATACAGAGATTAGACTCTAGAATTCATAGAATGCTGAAAAATTCTTACCTGTGTTGAAGAAAGCAGCTCCTGGAAGCCACATAGTACACCACATAGTGGGTGCATACACCAGGCAGAGCCTCGTCTTGGCCACTTTGTGTAAAATGTCACTGTAAAGAAACATTAGGGATATTCTTCTGGCAGATAAGGAGCAGTCACAGAAAATAGAGATGAGGCCAGAGGAAGTGTAACAGTTTAATATATTAACCAAAAGAGGAGTTAATAGTTATTCTCATGACATTGATTTTGAAGATATGAATGGGTTAAATCCTGCTGGGTTTATTATTTGACAGGACAGATGATTATGCAATGTATTCTTTTATTTTTCTCTTTTAATCTCTCTCTCTCTCTCTCTCTCTCTCTCTCTCTCTCTCTCTCTCTCTGTGTGTGTGTGTGTGTGTGTGTGTGTGTGTGTGTGTGTGTGTTGGGGTATGAATGTGGGCACACATATGCCATGATGCATGCTCTGGGTGTCTCATTCTATTCTTTTCCAGACAGATCTCTCTTGTTGTCTGCCACTGTGTGCCAGGTCAGCTGACCTGCACACCCTTGGGGTCTTCTTCTATGTCTATGTTCCATCTTTCTATAGAAGCCCTGCTATAGTGCAGACACAGGTCTGGCTTTCCATGGATTCTGGGGATTTGAATTCAGGTTCTCATATTTGCATAGCTGTCCTGTATGCATTGAGCAATCTCTCCCAGTCTACAGTAGTTTTATTTTGCTTTTCTAAAGTTCTTGGGAAGTATTATTTAATAGTAAACTGTGCTCAATGAGCATTTACTTTGACACAAGCATTGACTGAAAGCTTAAAGAAGTGCATTATATCATTAAAACCTCAGAAATTCATCATCAAGCATTATTGTTACAATTCCCATTTCACAGACAGAGACTCTGGTTTAAAAACAAACAGTTTGTTTATATGGTGGATTACATTGATGGCTTTCCTTGTGTTGAACCATCCCTGCATACTTGGGATGAAGCCTACTTGATCATGGTGGATGAATTTTCTGATGTGTACTTGGATTCGATTTGCTAGCATTTTATTGAGTATTTTTGCATCAATGTTTAGGAGAGATATTGGTCTGTAGTTATCTTTCTTAGTTGTGTCTTTGTGTGGATTGGGTACCAAGGTTATTGAAGCCTTGTAAAAAGAGTTTGGTAATGACCCTTCTGTTTCTACTGCATGGAATACTTTGAGGAGAATTGGTATTAGCTGTACCTAGAATTTCTGGTAGAATTCTGCACTGAAGCCATCTGGCCCTGGGCTTTTTTGGTTGGGAGACTTGTGATGACTACTTCTATTTCATTAGGAGTTATAGATCTATTTAAATTGTTTATCTGCTCTTGATTTAATTTTGATAAATGATATCTATCCAGAAAATTGTCCATTTCTTTTAGATTTTCAAATTTTGTGAAGTACAGGTTTTCAAAGTATAACCTGATCATTCTCCGGATTTCCTTTGTGTCTGTTGTTATGTCCCCCTTTTCATTCCTGATTTTATTAATTTGCATGCTCACTCTCTGCCATTTGGTAAGTTTAGATAAAGGTTTTTCTATCTGGTTGATATTCTCGAAGAATCAACTCTTTATTATGTTGATTCTTTATATTGTTTTCCTAGTTTCCGTTTTATTGATTTCAGCCCTCAATTTGATAATTTCCTGGTGTGTACTACTCTGGGGTGAGAAAGAAAAATCACATGATCATCTCACTAGATGCTGAAACCTTTGACAAAATTCAACACCCCTTCATGAGAAAGGTCATGGAGAAATCAGCTATAACCGGAACATACCTAAACATAATAAAAGCAATATACAGCAAACCAACAGCTAACATCAAACTAAATGGAGAGAAACTCAATGTGATTCCTCTAAAATCAGGAACAAGAAAAGGTGGTCTATTCTCTCCATACCTGTCCAATATTGTACTTGAAGTTCTAGATAGATCAGTAAGACAACAAAAGTAAATCAAGCGGATACAAATTGGAAAAGAAGAAGTCAAACTCACTATTTGCAGATGATATGATAGTTTACATAAGTGACCCAAAAAACTCTGCCAGGGAACTCCTACAGCTGAAAAACACTTTCAGCAAAGAGGCAGGATACGAGATAAATAAAAAAAAAAAATAGTAGCCCTACTATATACAGAAGATAAATGGGCTGAGAAAGAAATCACAGAAACATCACCCTTTACAATTGCCACAAACAACATAAAATACCTTGAAGTGAAAGAACTACCTAGCAAGAACTTTGAGTCTCTAAAGATGGAAATCAAAGAAGATACCAGAAAATGGAAAGATCTCCCATGCTCTTGGATAGGTAGGATCAACATAGAAAAATGTCAATCTTGCCAAAAGCAATCTACAGATTCAATGCAATCCCCATCAAAATCCCAGCACAATTCTTCACAGGCCTTGAAAGAACAATTCTCAACTTTATATGGGGAAACAAAAGACCCAGGATAGACAAAACAACATTGTACAATAAAGGAATTTCTGCAGGCATCACCATCCCTGCTTTCAAGCTCTACTATAGAGCTATAGTGTAGGGAGACACCCTAGCCCCGCCCTAGGTAACCCGGACAGGTTTGCCTGGACACGCCCATGAGGGAGGGTGAGGGGAAGTCTGAGATGACATAGAAGGAGGTTTAAAAAGAGCAGGGCTCACGAGGAAAGCCCCTTCTCTCTGGCCACGCTAGCTTGCAACCTGTGGGCTCACTCTGGCTTGTGTTTGGTGTTTATCTGAATAAAGAAATCAGCCTTACCGACTACGGATCATCTTTGAGCTCACGCGGCAACCGCAATCGACACTATAGTCCTGAAAACAGCTTGGTATTTGCACAAAAATAGACAGGTAGACCAAGGGAATCTAGTTGAAAACCCTGATATGGCCCCACACACCTACAAACATCTGAATTTTGACAAAGAAGCTAAAATTATACAATGGAAAAAAAAGAAAACATCTTCAACAAATGGTGCTGGCATACCTGGATGATGGAATGTAGAAGACTGCAGATAGAAACATATCTATGCCCATGCACAAAACTTAAGTTCAAATGGATCAAAGACCTCAACATAAATCCAGTCACACTAAACCTGTTAGACAAGAAAGTAGGTGGTACCCTCTAACGAATTGGTACAGGAGGCCCGCTTCCTGAACATAACACCAGTAGCACAGACACAGAGATTCACAATTAATAAATGGGACCTCCTGAAACTGAGAAGCTTCTGTAAGACAAAGGATAGTGTCAATAAGACAAAATGGCAGCCCACAGAATGGGAAAAAATATTCACCAACCTTACATCTGACAGAGGGCAGATTTCCAAAATACACAAAGAACTCAAGAAGCTAGTCACCAAAACACCAAATAATCCAATTAAAAAGTGAGGTACAGAACTAAATAGAGAACTCTCAATAGAGGAATCTAAAATGGCTGAAAGACACACAAGAAAGTGTTCAATATCCTAAGCCATCATGGAAATACAAATCAAATAAATCTGAGATATCATCTTACACCTGTCAGAATGGCTAAAATCAAAAACACCAATGACAGTCTATGCTGGAGAGTATGTGGAGAAAGGGGAACACTCCTCCACTGCTGGTGGGAGTGCCAACTTGTACAGCCACTTTGGAAATCAGTATGGTGACTCCTCAGGAAAATGGGAATCAGTCTACCACAAGATCCAGCAATTCCACTCTTAGGCATATACCCAAAAGAAGCACATTCATACAACAAAGACATCTGTTCAACCATGTTCATAGCAGCATTATTTGTAATAGTCTGGAAGCAACCTAGATGTTCCTCAGCTGAAGAATGGATGGAGAAAATGTAGTCCATTTACACAATGGAGTACTACGCAGCAGAAAAACACAATGGAATCTTGAAATTCGCAGACAAAAGAATGGAAGTAGAAGAAACCATCCTGAGTGAGGTAACCAAGTCACAAAAAGACAAACATGGTATGTACTCACTCATATATGAATTTTAGTCATAGATCAAAGGATTACCAGCCTACAATCCACACTGCCAGAGAAGCTAGATAACAAGAAGGACCCTAAGTGAGACATACATGGTCCCCCAGAGAAGGGGAAAGGGATAAGATCTCTGGAGCTAATTGGAAGCATGGGGCGAAAGGAGAGGGAGTTAGGAGAAAGGGGGGAAGAGGAGGACATAAGAGAGCAGGAAGAGCAAGTCAAGGGAAGAATAGAGGAAAGCAAGAAAAGAGATACCATAATATAGGGAGTCATTAAAGGTTTAAAGAGAAACCTGGCACTAGGGAAATGTCCAAAGATCTACAAGGTTAACCCTAACTAACAATCTAAGCAATAGTGGAGAGGCTACCTTAAATGGCCTTCTCCCATAATGAGATTGATGACTACCTTATATGCCATCCTAGAGCCTTCATCCAGTAGCTGATGGAAGCAGAAGCAGAGACCTACAGCTAAACACTAAGCTGAACTCTGGAATCCAGTTGCAGAGAGGGAGGAGTGATGAGCAAAGGGGTCAAGATAAGGCTGGAAAAACCCACAGAAACAGCTGACTGGAACAAGGGGAGCTCATGGACTCTAGAGTGATATCTGAGAAACCAGCATGGACTCTTCCAAACCCACAGGAAGTAGGATGTCACTTTGGTGGTCTGGTTAATCTATGGGGCTTCTGTAAGTGGATCAGTATTTTCCCTAGTATATGAATGGACTTTGGGAGCCCATTCCACATAGAGGGATACTCTCTCAGCCTAGACACATGGGGGAGGGCCTAGGCCCTGCTCCTAATGATATGACAGACTTTGAAGATGCCCCATGGAAAGCCTCATCATCCCTGGGGAGCAGAAAGTGATTGGGATAGGGGGTTGGTGGGAGGCAGGGATGGAGGGGAGGGAGAGGAAACTGGGATTGACATGTAAAACAAGTTTGTTTCTAATTTAAATAAAAAAGGAAAAAACAAACAAACAACAAAATAAAACAAAACTACATTACTTTGCCCAAGGTACAGGAATCAACTCAGCTCCAGCATTCATGTTTAATCATGGTGCCACACCTCCCTAATTAAAATAAATAAGTATTGCTTCTTAAAATAAATATCTCGGTTGTCTGAAAATTTACTTGTATGAATTCCTGATGATGTGGTATAAATGAGACATTTATGCATATATTAAAATAGGTTTAATTACAACCAGGCTCCAATTATGTTACCTAGTAAAGTCTTTACTGTGACTTTCTTTTGGTGATAGATAGGAATATTTTACAATTAAACCTTGGAGTATTTTCTGTAGGTGGAGGTTTATATGCAGTATGAAGGCTGACAACTGTTTGTCAGGACTCTCAGGAACACATTGCATCTATCCTAGAAGTTTAGATTTACAAAAATCATTGTGACTTGTTTTTGTTATTCCTTTACTTTGCAAAAACATTTTTTAAACAGACAGTACAAAGGTAAACTTTGCTTTGCTCCTGTCAGAATTATCTAATTTCTAATTAGGGGATTCTGACTTAATGAGATATTTCTTAAGTAGGTTGGATAAGCCTTGGATGACTGACTTTAAGTAAGTAATGTTTTTTTTTTTTTTTTAAGAAACAAGTTAATCATTTGTTGCTTTCATAATTGATCAGTCCAGCGACTCTCGCCAAGTTGGGTAATTAGGCAATTGCTACAGATACTAGGCAACAATGACATGTGAGATGAGAAAATAGAACCAGTCCAGATAGGATTTAATAAGGTACTGTGGTTCCTTACTCACTCCCAGGCAGAGTGGAAGGAACAAAGTTGTCATAGTAACCAGAGGGAGGCTCTCCTGGGAGTGGGCATGACCTATGAGAGCACTCCTTGTTCACACAGCACCATCACTTTGGTATAGTTGTGCTGGCCTTAGATGACCACATAATTGTAATCTCTGCATGACCTCTTTTCATAGTCATGGGCCCATTGGAAACCACTAAAAGCCAGGCCAACAGCAGCCATTTAAAAATATGGTGATCAACATGCTTTTTTAAATGATAAAGAGAACCACATGATACAGCAGGATGGATCGTTTGAAGACTTTGCCAGAACTAGTAAGTCTGGTAGAATGCTTCAATCATGATGCTAACACATGGAAACAAAATAATGCCAAAGAAGTGGATTAGACTACAGTTATGCACTCCATTAGTTATCTCCCCAAATTTGAGTAAAAAATATTTCTGGAAAGTGCACATACCCTGGATTCTTGACTCATTATATGTCTACGAAGTACCCCCAAATTCGAAAAAGCAATGCCTGCTCATGATGTGTAGCTCAGGGTTGGAGCATCTGTCTGATGAGTATGTACAAGCTGCTGTGTTCTATCCCCTGGATCATAAAGGGAAAGCAGGAGGAATAGCTTTAAGTGAGCCTGGTTTAGTAACTTGGAGACTTTATTTCAAATAGACAAAGGCCAGGCTAGTCCTCACCCTTCCATACACATGCTCTAATAACCCACTTATTTTAATGAGTGATGAATCACCTCCCTGGTTTCCCTGAACTCCAGCCTTTTTCCAAAGGGCTACATGGAAAAGTGCACTGACGTGGAACAACAGGGTAAGAGGAGACGGTCTGTTCAAGCCATGTTATTAAAGAAATTGGTTCACCTTTTTGATTCTGTGTCATTGTAGTTTCAGCCATTCATTTGTTCAATAAGCAGTTTGGTATGTTCTGGGAAATAATGAATATTGATCATAAAATCGATCACTTATTAAGAAACAGACTAAGGGAAATTGTTTATCCAATCAATTGTAATTTTTGATTTGTTATTTATATTTTCCAATCTCTCCCACCCCTCCCTGAGGCTCTGCTGCTCTTAGAAGCACCAAGGCAAAGGCACTGAAACACTGGGTGAAATTGGTGAAGCAACACACAGCCCATTGCATGCATTATGGATCACCCTGGTGGAACGGCTTGTAATACAATAGAATGTGATTGGGGAGTCAGACACAGCCTCCTGCACCTGTGGCCATTGAGCTCCAACGTATCCAGTAAGAGGATCAGCTAAAAAGAGCG
Source organism: Cricetulus griseus (assembly GCF_003668045.3). Classification (NCBI taxonomy): domain Eukaryota; kingdom Metazoa; phylum Chordata; class Mammalia; order Rodentia; family Cricetidae; genus Cricetulus; species Cricetulus griseus. The sequence continues at coordinate 15,754,607 of NW_023276806.1, read as the reverse complement.
TGTGCTTACTGCTCACAGTGTGGAAGTTAGTTAAGTGACACTTAACAAACAAAACGATAGCACACAATGAACGTGTCTATACAGGGAATCATCCTGGAAAGAGAGACTGATATATGTGACATTCTAGTTACTCCAGGGAAGCTTCTCTCCCCCCTCATCCTCCTCATTCTTCTATTAAAGCTTTTGAGCAATAGAAATGAAGCCCCCTCTTCATGATTTTCTACAGCCACAGCAATGAAAACAGACTCTATGGAGATAGGTTCCAAGTGACTGAGAGGTTCATTGTACTGCACGATGGGTCTTCCAGGGACAGAAGAGTAGAGAGAAGGTACACATGTATCTCAGAGGATCCTGGACAAAAGGACCTCTGTGCTCTTGAGCAAGTCATTGAACTGAGGAAACTTCTGGAGCAAGACCGTCAAAGTCTTTCTAAATCATAGTGGACATGGTCACTTTTCTAGTGTTCTTTTAAAATCAAGAGGTGAGCTAAGTGCCACCTCAGAGGATGCATGGTTCTAGTCTTAGCTTCACTTGTGTGGTAACTGGGGCTTGAAATCTTCCTGCAAACAAATCACATTTCTGATGGAAGGGATTCCAAGCTTTTCTCTTTCCCCACAGGCATCTATGGCAAAGAGGATGCAACTGCAGCTCCAAGTGGCTAATTAACTTCCCAGGCTAGCTAAGCATGAGGTTAATATAATGCTCCTGCTCTTACTTCATCCCAAATGTGCCCTTGAATAGCCCTCTCACTGACTACAGATACATACAAATTCTTTTCTCCCTCCCTCCCTCCCTCCCTCCCTCTCTCTCCCTCCCTCTCTCTCTCTCTCTCTCTCTCTCTCTCTCTCTCTCTCTCTCTCTCTCTCTCTCATTTTCTAATAGTCAACATTAGAGACTTGATAGCAGGATGTATTTCTGTTTGGATAATTAGTGGAGATTTTAATGACTGCAAATTCTGGGATTCCTCTGATAAAGAATTAAAATCATTTTCAATTTTGTTTTATGAGTTGCACATTCTTCTTGCATTGATCTAAAGACTCACTGGGTATTAATCTATTAACTTTGAACTTTTTCTCTGTAAGCTGATCTTTCACTTCAGTCAGGTGCCTCCTCACTGTGAACCAACTTCTTGCTGCTTTTGCCACAAAAGGAAAATGCTAACACATAATGCAATTTAAGACTTACAAAGATTACGTTATCCACAGGACCATCAGGACCTTCTCTTCAAGACAATTCCTTTTATTAAACACCCCTGAGTATCTTTAGTCTCTCTTCCCTGTTGGTTTCTCCCTCTCATTCTTCTTGCCATTTAACCAACTGCCACTTGTCTCTTGCATTCTCAGCAGCTAAGTCATCACCGGTGCTCTCCCTTTGTCTCCTAGCCATGGTCTTCCTTTCATCATTGGGTACCAGCCTCCTCTCATGGTCCACTTACCCCTATGCTGCAAGCTAAAAGATTTCAGAAATGATTTTAAGATGACAAATAATAACTGCACTAATTTATGGGGAAATATGATATTTTGATAAATGTTTACAATATGAAATGATCAGATGAGGCTAATGAACAAATTCACCACCTCGTGTATTTTTCTATAGTAAAGGCATTTAAATATACACTGGCAATTTTTGAAATATACCAAGGATGATTAGGTATTCTAGCCACCATACTGTAAAGTGGATTACTAAATCTTATTTCACCCACCTAACTGAAAAATTGAACCTTTGATCATCAGTTCTCTTTTTTTTACCAGCTACCTTCATGCCCTGGCCTCTGGTAAGCATCATTCTATTATTCTATTTCTATGTTGACATTTTTTATTTATTGTTCTCTCTCTCTCTCTCTCTCTCTCTCTCTCTCTCTCTCTCTCTGTGTGTGTGTGTGTGTGTGTGTGTGTGTGTGTATGTGCGCACACTCACATGTGCTCGAGTGTATTGTGGGGGGCTGTGAACACGAATGTGAGTGCTCAAGGCTGATATCTGAAATCATCCTCAATTCCACTTCCACAATATTCAATGAGGCAAAATCTCTAAATCCACCCCAGAACTCACCAATATGGCTACTTTTGCTAACCAGCTTGCTCTGGGGATTCCCTGCCTCTGCCTTCTGAGGCTGGCTGGAATTATAGTCAGGCTGACATGCTCACCATGCATTTATGTGGGTTCTGGCAATCTGAATTCTGGTTTTCTCCTTTATGAGGTATTTTAACCATAGAGTCATTTTCCCAGCAGTGAATTTAAAATTTTTAGAGTCTACATATCAGTCAGATCTTGGGATATCTGTCCTTTTGGTGCTTGATTCATTTAATTTACCATATTGTGCTCTAGGATCACGCCACATTGGAGACATGAGCTTGGAGACATGAGCTCCTAACACCACTTTTTATTTTAAGATTGAATCATGTTTGTATACATACCACCCTTTCTTTATCCATTCCTTTGTTAATGGACTCCTAGTTGATTGACAACTGCCAAGATTATGTGGCAACAGTGCTGTTGTAGGTGCGCTGGTATTGTTTTATCATACTGATTTCAATTTTCTTTGGGAATAAACCTAAAAGTAGGATTGCTTTAATGCTGTTAATACTTTTCTTTTGTGTTTTCAGAGAATTCCTAGACTGGCTAAACTGGGATTTTATTTTTAAACTTCCCTTTTGTGGCAATCTTTAGGAAAAGTGACATCTTTCTTTTTTTTTCTTTTTTCCTTTTTTTTTTTTTTTTTGATTTTTCGAGACAGGAATTCTCTGTGTAGCTTTGGAGCCTATCCTGGTACTCACTTTGGAGACCAGGCTGGCCTGGAACTTACAGAGATCCGCCTGCCTCTGCCTCCCGAGTGCTGGGATTAAAGGTTTGTGCCACCAACACCCGGCTGACATCTTCCTTCTTAGGAATGGAGATCTTATAATTTGCTTTTGTTTCACCCCTGATTTTCAGATGTCTATTTGCTTTATGGTCTCAGTGATGCCTTTAGAAACAAATGGTAGTCATCTAATCCCAATCCTTTAATTCAGTTTTCATCCATGTGGCTTTTGGTTTGTCTGGCCTATGTCACTCTCATTCACTCATTTGACAATCAGTCACTACTTGTTATAATCTGTATGGAATCTGAGTATTTGAAATCCATACACAAAGCAAATACACATTTGTGTAGCTACATATAACAGGTACTGTACAACTTCATTTAAACCACAAGAGAATTAGGGATTGTGGGGCCTGCAAATGAGATCCCCAGGGTTCAAAATTTAAGGTGGCACTTACCTTCAGGTTTGACACATGTGTACCATCATCTCTTTAAATTTTGCATCCAGATGCCTTACCTGGGAATCCAAAGGAAAGGACAGGTTATGTTGAGATTCAGATTAATGAGTGTGCTTGTCAAGAACTTAGGAGGGGCAGGAGTTGTGGGAGGGGGTGCTGGGTAAGTATTAGGAGGTAAGGTCAGAGGGTAAGGTGGGTATTTGTAATGGACTCTCAGATCTTTATTTTCAGATATATTATCAAATCATAGCTGTCCTCCCAGCCACCCAGGACATACTCATCTTCCTTGCTTTAGTTTTTCTGTTATTATTCATTAAAAATGTCTACATATCTCTTTGGAAAAAATTCAAGTAAAGCATGCTTGCAAGAAATTTTTGGCAAGTGTCTTTGACATGCTTGGTGGGGAACAATTAATGCATACTGTAAAGAATTCAGAGCAAGTTTGATGAACAGAAGTTTAATAGGAGAGTACTCACACAACCGAGTCAGTCCCCTACAACCAGGCGAACCATGGAACAGAGAGAGCCGCATGCGTGGGACCCTCATATTTAAATTCTTGCTATGTCACTCTGACCATGCCCCAGTGTGCTTAGTCTGTGTCAGCTGTGCCAGCCCCCAAGAGGGTGTAGCCGAAATTTCCCCTACAAGCGCCTCTCCAACAAATATGGCAGCTGGGATATTTCATCAGGTGCAGCATTACTCTGTGGTGCTGAATGAACACTTGACCTTTCTCCATGTGACCTTGGCCTTGGAAGGTTAGATATGTTTGAATGAGAGTAGTATGGAAGGAGTGGATTGTTTCATTCAGTAAACAACAAGTGAATTACACATTCTTTTTGCCGTTTTTATTGAGCTATACATATCCCCACTCCCCTTCCCTCCTCTCTCTCCCTTTCCACCCTCCCCCATCCTCCACCCCCACACTCCAATTTACTAAGAGATCTTGTCTTTTTTCTCCTTCGTAGGTGGATCCATGTATGTCTCTCTTAGGGTCTTCTTTGTTACCTAGGTTCTCTGGCGTTATGGCCTGTATTCTGGTTATCCTTTGCTTTATGTCTAATATCCACTTATGAGTGAGTAAACATTATATTTGTCTTTCAGGGTCTCAGTTACTTTACTCGGGATTGGCTTTTTCTAGTTCTGTCCATTTGCCTGCAAATTTCAGATGGCATTGTTTTTTACTACTGAGTAATACTCCATCGTGTAAATGTACCACATTTTCCTTATCCATTATTTGTTTGAGGGACATATAGGTTGATTCCAGGTTCTGGCTATTATGAATAATGCTGCTGTGAACACAGCTGAACAAATGTCCTTGTGGTGTGAATGTGCATTCTTTGGGTATATGCCCAAAGGTGGTATTGCTGGAACTTGAGGTAGATTGATTCCCAATTTTCTGAGAAACTGCCATACTGATATCCAAAGTGGCTATATAAGTTTGTACACCCACCAGCAATGGAGGAGTCTTCCCCTTTCTCTACATCCTCTCCAAAATAAGTAGTCATCAGAATTTTGATCTTGGTCATTCTGAAAGATATAAGATGGCATCTCAGGGTTGTTTGGATTTCCATTTCTCTGATGACTAAGGATATTGAGCATTTCCTAAGCATCTTTCAGTCTTTTGAGATTCCTCCGTTGAGAATTCTCTTTTTAGATCTGTATCCCATTTTTATTGGATTATTTGGTCTTTTGATATTTAGTTTCTTCAGTTATTTCTATATTTTGGGTATCAGTCCTCGTTCGGATGTGGGGTTGGTAAAGATCTCTTTCAATTCTGCAGGCTGCTGTTTCGTGTTTTTAACCATGTCCTTTGCTTTACAGAGGCTTCTCAGTTTCAGGAGGTACCATTTATTCATTGTTGCTCTCAGTGTCTGTGCTACTGGTATTATATTTATGAAGTGGCCTCCTGTGACAATGTGTTCAAGGTTACTTCCCACTTTCTCTTCTGTGAGGTTCATTGTGGTTGGTTTTATGTTGGGGGTCTTTAATCTATTTGGATTTGAATTTTGTGTATGGCAATAGATATGCTTCTATTTGCATTCTTCTACATGTCAACATCCAGTTATGCCAGCATCATTGGTTGAAGAAGTTTTCTTTCTTCCATTTTACAATTTTAGCTTCTTTGTCAAAAATCAGGTGTTCATGGGTGTATGGATTGATATCACAGTATTCAACTTGATTTGTTTGGTCCACCTGTATGGTTTTACACAAATACCAAGCTGTTTTCATTACTGTAGCTCTACAGTAGAGTTTAAAATCAGGTATAGTAAACTTTTGCTATTTGCTGATGATACGGTAATTTACTTATATCACCCCCAAAATTCTAACAGGGAAATACTATACCTGATAAATCCCTTCAGTAATGTAGCAGAATACAAGATTAACTAAAAAAATCTGTAGCCTTCCTATATTCAGATGATAAATGGGCTGAGAACAAAATCAGAGAAACAACACCCTTTACAATAGCCACAAATTAGATATCTTGGAGTAACTCTAGCCAAACAAGTGAAAGACATGTATGATAAGAACTTTAAGTCTTTGAAGAAAGAAATTGAAGAAGACTTAAGAAAATGGAAATATCTCCCATGCTTGTCAATAGGTAGGATTAACAAAATTGCTTACCAAGAGCAATTTACCAGATTCAGTCAATACCCACCAAAATTTCAGCACAATTTTTCAAAGACCTAAATAGGGCAATACTCAACTTCATATGGAAAAACAAATCCTAGGATAGCTAAATTAATCATGTACAATAGAGTTACACATTCTTAAAAAATAAATGGAAATAGAAGGTAGATACCACTCAAGTTAGTCTATGAGAAAAACGCAAAGAAACCAAAGCAAAGTAAATCCTGAAATCTATCTGTGGCAAGTGTGGATGCAAAAGAAAAAGAAAAAAGTAGGTATCTGTGGCATTTGAGGCTATTGATGACCTTTGTGAGCAGAAGTGAGCAAAGACCTTATTTCTGTTTTCTCAATAAAACCTTTGAAGACTCCATTGATAATTATGGGTTTCATGGATTTGGATTCCCCAGAGAGTTTTCACAAATGGAACAGTACACCTGGGAGCAAAGTTACTGGGTACCCAGGAATGCCCCATCCCAAACTTGCCTTTCATAAGTTAAAAAACATCACTTGGCCTCAGCAGGGCTCCTGCCACATTGCCCTTGATTTTCTTCCAGGAAGGCATCAGATTTATTTCTCTTTGGAAAACATAGTAGTCTTGTGCCTCTTGAACAAACTCTTTATAAACATTCAGAACAATGGTCTAAAACACATGTGTAGTCACATTAAGGAAAGGAGTTGAGTCCGGTGGCAAGGTCATTGTGTTTATCATGAAAGAGAGGGTTTAGTCACAGCCAACATATTTTTGTCTTTAATTTGAATGCCTGCCTATCTCCCACATTTATCATGGCTCCCCCATTCCTAGGTCACTCACAGTTACATGCTTGTTAGGGCTTTGGACTTTACACTCTTCCATGTTGTCACTATTGGCATCAAAGTTCAAAAGACATGAACCTGACCAACTCCTTGTCTTGCAATCTGAGGAAAATTTGGGAGTTCCTGAGTCTTAGAGTTTTCTCCCCATTATAATGAGAATTAAAGTTGTTTCATTGTTAAATTGTGACTATTATATGAATTTCTTCTAGCATAGACTCTTAAAATGGTAGTAATTAATTTTTTATGTCAGTCCTCTGTACTGAAGCCTTTACAATTACAACCTTATTCTCCTGAACAGACCCTCCTGCTCTTACCTAATGCAAATGTTCCAGTCTTATCTTGCTTTGTACTCTATTCACAGTGAGCCTGTTGAACTTTTGCTGCCTCTAAATAGGACTCATTTATATTTAATTGAATGGGTCTTCTCTCACCTCCATTCATTTATTTTCCATTAGGCAACACCTACCTACCTTACACCTATCCGTCTTTAGGATCCATTTGAAGTATTCCTCCGTGAAGATCTTCCTCTGTCATGGCAGACCATGTCCTCATCACTTGCCAATATTCCAGGGGAGTCCTTCTCAAGGAAGAAGCACCTGTGTGATCTTTTTGGACCTCAGCCTTTCTGTGCCTAGATTTGTGGAAGGACCCCATTTGTTCTACCCTTGCAGCCATCATGGTGCTCAGAAGTTAATAGCTAAGTCCCATTTGCCTCAAATTCTTGATGTTTAACATGTGCAGATGCATCAACTATTTACTTGAAATTCAACAACAACAATAAAAATATATCAAGCAAAGATCATTGAGGAGGAAATGCATTAGTTAAAGCATTATAAGCTTTTGAAATTTGTGGCGTACTAATATTATTGTCTCTTTATTGCATTTTAGCAAAGGAGTCAGACCAGCCATCTGAAGATCTAAGGTGTTCTATTTCTTAAAAAGCTGTACATTGAGGCCTTTGGAATTTTAGGTCCTTTTAATACATTTTGATTTCTGGTCTTAGTGTATGATGATTTTTTGTGTCCAGCTACTGTTCTCAGCTTACTTTTCTTGGAACTTCTCAAAGAACAGCAGTCCTGTGAATTTTTATGACCCTTGCTCTTTATTACCTTTGTCCCAATTCTCTAGCTTCTGCTTTTGAGAATGACTCTCACCCTGCCTATGAGATGGTCAGTTTCTTCCATTCCCTGCTGTTAGATGGCAGCTTTTTATTTTATGGGCCTTTTGTTAATATGAAGAGTCTCACAGTTCTCAAGAGAGAGCTGAGCATGTGTATATGCAATATACAAAATGAAGATGTATCTATGTAATGTAACATTTGAAGGTGTTTCTGCTTTCTCTACATGTGCTATCCATCTTTCTTGTCCCTTTGAATTTCAATTTCCTAATAGATCCTCCAGCAGGGTGATACTCTGTTAGACTTTTCTGTTTCCTTATTGTACACATACACTTGACAATAGGCACCCATTCTAGCACATGGGCAGCAGACACTTGACTACCTGAGATCTGGAGTGGCACACTAACTCAGCTGGCTAGGGATGACTCTAGAAGTAGATTATTCTTGTATAGTAGTTTTAATGTGTCATTGCTTCTCCTTTGAATTTCTCTGCCTGACCACACTTGTATTCACTAATGACTTTTCTTCCTGTGTTTTCTTCTCTTTTTTCTAATTAACTTTTTAATTTCAATTAGAAAGATTATATTACATGTCAATCCCAGTTCCCTCTCCCTCCCCTCCTCCCCTGCCCCCCCCAACTAACACCTTACTTTTCCCATACCATTTCTGCGCCCCAGGGAGGGTGAGGCCTTCCGTAGGGGGTCTGCAGAGTCTGTCATATCCTCTGGGATAGGGACTAGGCCCACCCCCTTGTGTCTAGGCTCAAGGAGTATCCCTCCATGTGGGATGGGCTCCCAAAGTCCATTGCTATGCTAGGGATAAGTACTGATCCACTACATGGGGCCCCATAGATTTCCGAGGTCTTCTCACTGATGCTCATATTCAGGGAACCTGGATCAATCCCATGCTGTTTTCCCAGCTATCTGTCTGGGGACCAAGAGCTCTCCCTTGTTCAGGTCAGCTGTTTCTGTGGGTTTCATCAGCCTGGTCTGGACTCCTTTGCTCATCACTCCTCCTTCTCTGCAACTGGATTCCAGTTCAGTCCAAGGTTTAGCTGTGGGTATCTGCTTCTGCTATAGGATGGCATATAAGTCAGTCATCAATCTCATTATGAGGGGAGGGTATTTAAGGTAGCCTCTCCTCTGTTGCTTAGATTATTAGCTGGTGTCATCTTTGTACCTCTCCAGACATTTCCCTAGTGCCTGGTTTCTCTTAAACCTATAATGTCTCCCTCTTTTATAGTTTCTCTTATCTTGCTCTCTTCTGTTCGTCCCCCAACTCAACCTCCCTGCCCTTCACTCTTCCTCTTCTCCCCTTCTCAGTCTCCTAGCTCCTTCTCCCCTACCCATGATGCTCCCAATTTGCTCAGGAGATCTTGTCCCTTTCCTCTTCTCTGGGGGACCATGTATGTCTCTCTTAGGGTTCTCCTTGTTATCTAGCTTCTCTGCCAGTGTGGATTATAGGCTGGTAATCCTTTAAATTATGTCTAAAATCCACATATGAGTGAGTACATACCATTTTTGTCTTTTTGTGACTGGGTTACTTTGCTCAGAATGGTTTCTTCTAGTTCCATCCATTTGCCTGTGGATTTCAATATTTCATTTGTTCTGTTTTGTTTTGTTTTCTGCTGAGAAGTACTCCATTGTGTAAATGTACCATATTTTCTCTATCCACTTTTCAGTTGAGGGGCATCTAGGTTACTTCCAGGTTCTGGCTAATACAAATAATTCTGTGATGAACATCTTTGAACAGATGCCCTTGTTGTATGAATGTGCATCTTTTAGGTATATGCCTAAGAGTGGAATTGCTGGATCTTGTGGTAGACTGATTCCCATTTTCCTGAGGGACCACCATATTGATTTCCAAAGTGGCTGTACAAGTTAGCACTCCCACCAGCAGTGGAGGAGTGTTCCCCTTTCTCCACATCCTCTCCAGCATAAACTGTCATTGGTGTTTTTGATTTTAGCCATTCTGACAGGTGTAAGATGGTATCTCAGATTTGTTTTGATTTGCATTTCCATGATGGCTAAGGATGTTGAACACTTTCTTATGTGTCTTTCAGCCATTTTAGATTCCTCTATTGAGAGTTGTCTATTTAGTTCTGTATCCCACTTTTTAATTGGATTATTTGGTATTTTGGTGACTAACTTCTTGAGTTCTTTGTATATTTTGGTAAGTGATATCTGTCCAGAAAATTGTCTGTTTCCTTTAAATTTTTGAATTTTGTGGAGTACAGGTTTTCAAAGTATGACCTGAAGATTCTCTGGATTTCCTCAGTGCCCATTGTTATGTCCACCTTTTCATTTCTGATTTTGTTAATTTGCATGTTCTCTCTCTGCCTTTTGGTTAGTTTGGATAAAGGTTTGTCTATCTTGTTGATTTTCTAGAAGAACCAACTCTTTGTTACATTGATTCTTTGAATTGTTTTCTTTGTTTTGACTTTATTGATTTCTGACTGGGAATCAGTCTACCTCAAGATCCAGCCATTCTCTCTTGGTTATATACTCAAATAGTGCATGTTCATACAACAAGGACATATGTTCAACCATGTTTATAACAGCATTGTTTGTAATAGCCAGAACCTGGAAGCAACCTAGATGCCCCTCAACTGAAGAATGGATTGAGAAAATGTGGTACATTTATACAATGGAGTACTACTCAGCAGAAAAAAGCAATGGAATCTTGAAATTCGCAGGCAAATGGATGGAACTAGAAGAAACCATCCTGAGTGAGGTAACCCAGTCACAAAAAGACAAACATGGTATGTACTCACTCATATATGAATTTTAGACATAGAGAAAAGGATTACCAGCCTATAATCCTCTTCACCAAAGAAAATAGGAAACATGAAGGACTCTAAGGGATAAATGGACCCCAGGAATGGGAAGTGGCATGAACTCCTGAGCTAATTGGGAGCATGAGGGTAGGGGAGAGGGAGCTGCCACAATAAGAGCAGGAGAAGAGGAGTAGAGGAGAGGAAATGGAGGAGCAGAAATATTGAGTCAGGGGAAGAATAGAGGAGAGAGAGCAGGATGAAAGATACCATATTAGAGGGAGCCGCTATAGGTCCGAGAAGAGATCTGGAACTAGGGAGTTCTCCAGAGACCTACAAGGATTACACGATCTGACAATCCAGGCAATGGTGGAAAGGATAACCTAAAAGCCCTTCCCCTAAAATGAGATTGATGACTACTCTTTATGCCATCCTAGAGCCCTCATCCAGTGGCTGATGGAAGCAGAGACAGACATCCACAGATATACACTGAGCTGAAATCTGGAATTTAGTTGAAGAGAGGGAGGAATGAAGATCGAAGGGGTCTATACCAGGTTGGAGAAACCCACAGAAACAGTTGGCCTGAACAAGGGAGAGCACATAGACCCCAGATGCTGTCTGGGAGGCCAGTACCAGACTGGTCCAGACCCCTGAACATGGATGTCAATAAGGAGGCCTCTGCACTCCAGGGAGCCTCTGGTAATGGATTCGTATTTTTCCTTGGTGTAAGAAGGGACTTTGAGAGCCCATCCCACGTGAAGGGATACACTCTGGCCCTGGACACATGGGGAAGGGCCCAAGCCCAGCACAGGAAGATTTGGTGGACTTTGCAGAGCCCCTGTTGAGGGCCCTACCCTGCCTGGGGAGTGGTGGGTGGATGGGGTGGAGGGTAGGGTGGGGGTCGGGGAGGAAGGATGGGTGTGAGGGGAGGGAGAGGGAGAAGGGATTTACATGTGAAACAAGATTGTTCCCTAATTTGAACTAATAAAAAATTTTTTAAAAAAGAATAAAACTCTTAAAATTGAAGAAGGATCTGAAAAAAAAAAGACTCAAAATTCTTATGATACAGGTCTTTCACTTTTTTGGTTAGCGTTACCCCAAGGTATTTTATGTTGTTTGTGGCAATTGTAAAGGGTGATGTTTCTCTGATTTTTTTTCTCAGAACATTTATCATCCTGAATCAAAAAATACTGAATTTTTTAGTTAATCTTTTATCCTGCCATTTTGCTAAAGGTGTTTACCAGCTGTAGGAGTTCTCTGGTAGAGTTTTTCGGGTCACTTATGTAGACTATCATAACATCTGCAAATAGTGAGAGTTTGACTTATTCCTTTCCTATTTGTATCCGTTGATCTCCATTTGTTGTCTTATTGCTCAAGTTAGAACTTCAAAGACAATATTGAAGAGATATGGAGAGAATGGACAGCCTTTTCTTGTTCCTGATTTTAGAGGAATAGCTTTGAATATCTGTTCATTTAGTTTGATGTTGGCTGATGGTTTACTGTATATTGCTTTTATTATGTTCAGTTATGTTCCTGTTATCTCTGATCTCTCCAGGACCTTTATCATGAAGGGGTGTTGGATTTTGTCACAGGCTTTTTCAGCATCTAATGAGATGATCATGTGGTTTTTCGTCTTCATTTGGTTTATATGTTGGATTACATTGATATGTTTTCTAATGTTGAACCAAGCCTGCATCCCTGGGATTAAGCCTATTTGATCATGTTGGATGATTTTTCTGATATGTTCTTGGATTTGGTTTGCCAGTATTTTACTGAGTATTTTTCCATCAATATTCATGAGGGATATTGGTCTCTAGTTCTCTTGTGTCTTTGTGTGACTTTGGTACCAAGGTAATTGCAGCCTTGTAAAAAAGAGTTTGCTAATGAACCTTCTGCTTCTATTGCATGGAACAATTTGAGGAGTATTGGTATTAGCTCTACTTTGAATTTCTGGTAGAATTCTGCACTGAAGCCATCTGGCCCTGGGCGTTTTTTGGTTGAGTGTTTTTTACGACTGCTTCTATTTCCTTAGAAGTTATAGGTCTGTTGCTTATCTGTTCTTGATTCCATTTTGGTAAGTGATATCTGTCCAGAAAATTGTCTGTTTCCTTTAAATTTTCGAATTTTGTGGAATACAGGTTTTCAAAGTATGACCTGAAGATTCTCTGGATTTCCTCAGTGCCCATTGTTATGTCCACCTTTTCATTTCTGATTTTGTTAATTTGCATGTTTTCTCTCTTTCTTTTGGTTAGTTTGGATAAAGGTTTGTCTATCTTGCTGATTTTCTAGAAGAACCAACTCTTTGTTACATTGATTCTTTGAATTGTTTTCTTTGTTTTGACTTCATTGATTTCTGCCAGCAGTTTGATTTTTTTCCTGGCATCTACTCCCCTGGGGTGAATTTGCTTCCATTTGTTCTAGAGCTTTCAGTTGTGATGTTAATTCTCTGGTGTGACTATTCTCTAGTTTCTTCATGTGAGTTGGAAGTTGGGCCCAAGACAGGGGCTGAAGCAGCTCACCTCTACCCTGAATGTGGGCAGGAGTAGACCAACGATCCCATCAGACTCAGGGTTGCTTGGTCCTTAGGGGTTGAGTTGATCTGCCTCCAGATCCCCGGACAGGAGTTCCCAGAGTCTTCTTCTCTCTTTTATACATTCTGACATGTTATTCTTTGGATATCTTCATATATGTGATAGTTTGAATTGCCTTATGTGTTTCAATGCATGGTACCCATTTGGTAGAACTCTTTCAGGAGGATTAGGAGGCATGGCCTTGTTGAAGGAAGTATGTCACTCGTTTAAAAAGGTTCTGAAGGTTGCAAAAGACTCCTCCTATTCCTGGTATTCTTTTAGGGTACATTTTTCAGTTTCAGATGTAAGCTCTCAGTTGTTCCTGCATGACTCTATTATAGCATTATAGACTCTAATCCTCTGAAACTGTAAGCCCAATTAAACTCTTATAAGTTGCCTTGGCCATGCCATTTTATCACTGCAATAGAAAGTAACTAAGAATATGTGTCACATCCAAATTCTCTTAGAGAAAGATCTAACAGAGTAGGCTGATGCTCAGCATATAATGGCCAGATTTGTTACACAGAGTCACAGCATGGGCTCAGTATCTATTCTGCAGGTGTTTGGCTTTGGGACAAGTGCTAACCCCTGGTGTAAGCATTTATAATAAATATTTCAGTAAAGGAGAGCTCGAAATGCAGAGTAATCTCGGTGTGAATAACTGGATGAGGATTCTTTATGCAGAAGATTGTGACTCTAATAACTTCATTTAATAGGCAATCAATTATTTACTTTTTGTTGTATAATTTTAAAATAATCTCCATTATTTATTTATAGGTGGTATCTGTATAAACCAAGACAAACAGGAAAGTTTAGTTGTCTAAAAAGTTGCTTTTTAGACAATAGTATTCAATGTACTATAGGATGTCAAATAATCATAGTGTTGAAAGGACTGTCAAATCACCTTTCCCTACATCATTGATTTTAGTCAACACACAACTAAAAAAAGTATTGAGGACAACCAAGATCTACACTTTGTGTGATTAATATTTATCAGTATTTATTATGTTAAAATGGTTTAAGAATGATATTGTCCTGCCTCTTGGATAAATCTTTCTAAAATCTGGTTTAATGGTAGATAGATGGATCTCCATTTCAGTTTCTTAAGTCAGGTTGCTTTATAGCATGTCTTATATAACTTCTAGAAAAACTCATATTGTTCACCATGGACACGTGAGAGTTAAGCAAGGGACACCTAAGAATCATTGTGGTAAGAATTTTGATGTAAGAGAAACTACACAAGGGTCCTTGAACACCTTAAAATGATCTTCATTTTATGGAATAGAAAACAAATGCTCAGAGATTCGAAGTCCATTCTCTGGTGCAAAATAAGTTGTTGGAAGAGCTGGGGTCAAAACTCACATAGCCTGTTTCTTCATTAAGTCACAACTCAAGAGCCAAAGAGGACTCATGTACACTATGATGATAGGAGGGGCTGACAGAGCAAAAGTCTCCACCTGATTTTTCCTGAGAAAGCATGGTTTCATTGGAGTGAGCCAGGGTCTGGCCACTGAAGAGATTGGTGGTGTTGAGGAATCAGCATTAGGTAGTTGGTCCAGTGGTGCTCATTATCTCACTGATCTGAGTGATACAGTTTCACTCTACTGTTCTTGTACTGAAGGCTATTACAGAAAAACAAACCAACAAGTCAGGACTCAAGAGGGTGTGATTAGTGAGCACAGGGGCCTCTCAGCATTTCTTAGGTTGAGTGAAGGAGTGGCTCCATAGGCACTGGTCTCTATTATTACCTTTAATTTCCCCTTGGCCTAAGACTCAAGTTGTCCCATCCTTTTGTTAAGCTTCTGCCAGAAAGCCATTCCCACATGATCAGACTTAATTGGAATCCAAGCCAAAGGGAGATGGGACAAGATGCCATTTTGAGGCAGTTTGCTGAGCCAGTTTTTCAGGGTAATATCTTTGTTAGCTTGATATAATGATGTAATAGCAAGGCTTATTATGAACATGTGGTATAAAGATTGCATAAAATTTCAAGAGTCTATGAAGGTATGGTTTAGATAAAATGTATTTTATTATAAATGTTATATATGTATGTAATATGAATATGTGCTTATGTGTGAATATAATGTGTATACACATATACATATGCAAATCTACATAAACACATATATGTCTTTCATCCTGAGCTTAAGTGGCCTCAAGAAGTTATCAGTAGTAAGCACCCTTTTTCTCCTTAGAAGAGATGCATATAATTTTTAGAGAAACATCCGAAAAATATTTCTAAAAGTTTTCAAGGTTCACATCTAAAATATTGTTTATGCATTAAATAGATTGTACTTTGAGGTGCAGCTATGTCCTTGTGTAATGGAACTGGAGAGGACTGGGTAGCATTCTCTCACCCCATTTTTACTTTCTCTGATTTCATCAACATTCTGACCTTCTCTAAATGAGTGGAACTAATCCTCTGTTTTTGCTCAACAGCCAGAGAGAAACACAAAGCTGCATAGGAGAGAGTGCTGGTTTACCCCTGTCAAATTCTTGACTATTCTGGTAAAGCATTAGAAAATTCTCTCATGTGGATGATCTGGGACTTCATACTATTAGGGCTGATATTTCAAATTGGTCTAGGACACCACAACTCTTTTGTCCCCAACTACAAAAATCCACAAAACTTTCTCACCAAACTAATTAGGAAGAAACAAAGCTTTGCTTGCTGTAATCTTGGAAGCATTTGTGAGGTGATTTCCACATTCCATAGGAATCAGCCTCCCCCCACTTTCAATATCATCCTCTGTGCTGCCCACCAGGCAACTAACCTCAAGTTTCCTCAGCCATTGTCGTTTCTTTTTCTACTTGCCTAGTTTTAACATTTTGTGAATGGACATTCTACTTTGACTTTTTCCCTCTGAAATGTTATGCTTTTTAAGTTCATCTCTTATAGTGAATCATAAGCTGTAAAAAAAAAAAGTAAGAAAATCATGCGCATCTCACTATGGTAAGTGGTCACTTCTCTATCACCTTTGTTATTGTTAGAGGATCTCTTCAAATTTCTAGTCATTTGGCTGCTTCTTGTAAAGTGGTACATGCTATGGTTTATTTTTATTCTATAAAAGCCAATATTATTTACCCATGATTAGTTGAGAGGTGTTCAAGGGCCATCTTTATCAACTGCATGCAAACAAGCTCTAAAATGCCGTGTTTACTTATGATTCAAGTGTGTGTCCTATGATAGGCTAGTTTAAAAATTATGTGACTGTATTTGCAAGTACTTACAGAAAGAAGACCATGAAATAATGAAATCAGAGGGTGTCTGTGCCAATGACAATGAGGAAAGGGCTCTTCTAAGTAACAAGTTCAGAGACTAGAGAAGTCCCAATTTCAATTGACAGTTATGAATGACAGGGTAATTGTTCTAAAGAGACAAGGGTAAGACAGCTAACAGCAACGGTTTCAATCAGGTTTCTACAAATCATCACCCAAATATGCACTGTTGCTGTAAGAGCAGGGTCAACTGTTTGTAGCTCTTTGATGCCAACTTGCCTAGAGATCAGGAATATGGGGCACTATAGAAATATTCAATTACTTTCACCTGAATTTTCCTAATACCTTCAAAGTATGTACTATATTTAAATATTAAATATATTTAGTGTAAGGTTCAATTTGTCATTTTTTAAACTAACATTACTACCATTATATCTAAAATGTTCACGTTTATATGTGAGTTGTTTGGCCACTTTAAAATTAAGGTATATATTTGAAATCTTAAATGGAATTGACCTTTCCTGTAGTTTTTGAATAGGTGCAACATGACGACTGTGCTGCCTTCTAGAACCCTTTCAGTGATTATATAATTCTTCCAACATGGTATTATTAAAGTTGCAGGAGGTAGCAACTGTTACAAAAAGCCCATTCAAATTTTGTGAAAAGTCTTATGAAAATGATTTATTTAATTTATATATAAATAATATAACTAAAAAAGTTGGAAACAAGTACTAAAACACAATTTCTTACTAAATTAAAACAGTATTTTTCTTTTGCCTTTCTTATTATGACAGTTGAATAATATGTGCTGCACAAAATGGATGTTTGGTATAAAGAGCAAAGATCAAGAAATGAGTGTTTAGAACAGCAAATTATATGTTAAAATCTATAAATAGCTTAATAAATATATTCTTGTATGTAAGAAGCAGAAAATTGTAGGTTATAAAGTAGATTATCCAAATGGCCATGATTTGAAATCACCTTGAGAACAGCATCCATTGTCCCGCTAGGTTTTATAGCTTCTGCATATAAAACTTTCATTCTGAAGAGAGGGGTATTTTCGAACATGTATTTATTTATTTTATGTTCTCTTTTGTTCAGTCTCACTGTTTATAGTTTGCATCATCAAAACATGACTTAATGTGATGCAGAAATATCCTCTGCCATTCAGGCCAGACTTTGTACATGAGCTAAATGGTGAAGAGAAACTATGAACAAATGAAGTCAAGAAACAAATCCATAGAGTGCCTGTCTGTTCACAGTCCTGAGTATTTGTTTAATGTATTTCCTAGGGCCCCACTGCAAATACAGGACTACTTTCTAGCAACCATGAAGAAAGATAGAATGAGCTTGTTTGTAAAAAGAAGAAAGAGGAGGAAAAGGGGGAGAAACACACATCACACACACCACTTAGATTTTTTTATTTTTAAGCTAATAATATAATTATCTCTCCCTTCTCTTTCCTCCTTCCAAACACACACACACACACACACACACACACACACACACACACACACACACACACACACGTACTCCTTTATGCCTAGAACCAACAAAGGCCTTCTGATCCTAAAATCTAGGAAAAGTGACTTTCACACTGGACCCCCAGTAGTGTGCCCTACTGTTCTGTGAGTATTTCCATGTCCTCTGAATGAGTGACTAGATCAGAGACCAATGGGGCTCTCCTGCTTCAGAATCAAGATGACTTTTTGTTTTTCTCAAAACTCAAGAGCCACAAATAAGAAAGAAGGAGGATTTTTGCTGGGGTAATGGGTCAGTGAGGACATCCAATTATAAATCTGTGTCCTGTCAAAAAGAAGTGCATTTCCTCCAATGTAACAGCCCACTGAGGGGAGCATTCCTAGTGATGAGGCATTCCCAATGAGGGGGCACTACCAGTGAGTACTTCACTCCTCTTCAAATTAAAAGATCCCATTTTCCCATCAGGTGGCTCTATTCCCAACTTGCTATGATAGATAGAGTAATTGTCACTTTTCTACCATTTTGACTTAGGAAGTTTTAGCCACAATAACACAAGTCTGGGAAACTCCAGAAATAATTACCGAATGTTTTAAATTTTACACCATTCTGAGCAGTGATCTGAAACTTCTTGTCACTCCCCTACCCCCTAGGATTTGAGTTGGCCCTTTGCCTCATGAATCTACACTACCGGCACTACCCACCATGGGTTACCAGATCTCCTGCCCCAGTGTTGCATTGTTTGTGTGCAAGTATCACATATTTTGTTTGATACCCATGGTGCTAAGGCATGATGTGAAAAAGAAGACCATGAGAATGAGAAGGAAAGTTCATGATAAGCAGTATGAAGCAAATAAAATGTACTTTGAGTTTGGAAGAGAGCAATGGGGTATGTTGGTTTTGAAAGGGGTAAGAGGGGAAATGATATATAGTCTCAAAAATAAATGATTGAAAAAGCTTGTAGTTTAGGAAAAAGATAAGGCATACATACATGTACACATGCGTACACACATACATACACAACAATACCTTAATGCAGAAGAACACAGTTGAATATGGATGCTTTGATCACAGAGTCTTCAGTGGATTCCACATTGCAAGGAAGCCTGACAATATTGGGAAAGAGATTTAGACCCTTAGTCTTCCAAACTTTGAAGAAAAAAATAAATGTTATGACAGCTACTTATCTTTTGTGGGTGCAATAACCAAGATTATGCTTGGTCCAGGGTTGTGGTTATACTGTCTTTTGGTCTTGTTCATGAGGACTCAGCCTGTGTTTCTCAACAGGAAAATGAGTGAATTAAAAAATGTTAAATATTGGATATATAAGGTATTTCTTAGTCTTTTTTATGTTGGAACATCTAAAGTTTCATTAAAAAATAAAAACTCCATATAAAAGAAAATATTCTGCCAGACAGCCCTGAGAAGACTAAATCAAGGTGTGGAAACCACAGGGGGTACCAAGTGGCCTGCAATGAGGAGGAAGCTCAAAGGCACTTTCTGGAGTCCCTAGGACATAGTGTGGAGTCATGAATCCCAGAAGATAGGCTCCATTTTCAAAGGAAATAAAAATATTTGCTATAAATCATTTTTCGCTATGTGACAATGCTAAATCATGTGCTCATTAGAAGGATGGCCCTTGGATATTCTCAAGTATTGATCATGAAAATGAAATCCCTGCCAAGGCTAGCTAAAACCCATGGATGCAGTTCATATACTCAGAACTGCTAAGTAAGGCTGGATGGCACTAGGGTTGGATATGTCAAAGCCATTGGTGTCACCAAGACCCATTACTTCCCCCCTAACTTTTCTTGGTTTCTTCTTCTACAAGATGACATGGCTGAAAGAAGATAGGATAAACCAGACTGTGGCTGGTGAACTGCATGGGCCATGACACAGAATTGGTAGCACCTCTGGGGGAAACCAGTTGATTTTGGATAAACTATAAATGATACCCATATTATAAAAGATGTGACAGGCATCCTCAGGGCTTGGATGTGAAATCAACACATAGGGTGCATTTAGTTAAGACATTGATAGCAACAAAGAACTATGGGAGGATGAATCCAGCCAACCAATGGGCATGTTGATGGCATAAGAGAGGAAGAAAGTAAAAAAATAACAGTTCAAGAAAGTAGAAATTGAAGACTGGAAGCAAGACAGAGGGGGAAACATATGAACCTGAGAACTAATGACAAGAAACAAGCAACAGGGGATGTACCCATTGGTTGGATGGGGTGAGGTGGAGGGATGAGCTAAAGAGAGTCAGTGGCATGACGAAATACAAATAGAAAACAAATGAAGCATCAGTAGAATCCGTCTACACCAGGCTTAGATGTTTCATCAGAGCACATCAATCTATTTTCATGGCGCATCCTGCCCTGCAGGTAAAACTGGGGCTTGGAAGTGTAGGAGAGGTTTAAGAGATGTTCTGTCTTAGAAAGTTGAACAGCTAGAATTTGACCGAGTGATGCTAATTTCACAGCTCATTTTTATCCATTCTACCTCAAGGAGGCAAGGAAACTAATTTGTTTCCATCTTTATTGATTCTACTCCTCTGCTGCAAGGTCCTCAGAGTGGCTCACATTGCTCCAGAGGATTCTCTAAACACGACCGAATGACATGCAAGGGCCATCAACCCTTGACTCCAATTTGATTCTGTTCCATTGCTGTCCTTAGTTCCATTAGGGTCATCTAGGGACCTCTACACACACCCAATGACTGTCGTTACTGAGGACTCCCTAAGCATATGTGATGTTTCTTTAAAAACTACTCCATTCCTTATTATGTAGTTTCTTTTTCTGAATGCATTTTCTCAATGCATCCTCTTAAAGAAATCATTCCTGCTCCGTCAGTCTTTTCCTGATTACTCATTTCTATTCACTCTGTACTTCAAGGCACTTTATTTGTGGTTAGCTTACTAACACATTATTTACAAGGTCTTCCTAGTAGAATAGTAAGCTCTCCAAGGGCAGAGATCGTCTGTGGAAAATATATTACGACTATCATTAACAAGTGAGGAGGCAGGCAGGAAAGAAACAAAGGGGAAAGTGAAGCACTGATACAGATAACTAAAATGTAACTTGGAGGCTACTTTTAATTATTCTGGCAAAAGTAGAACCTATGCTTACTAAAGGGCTATATTTATATTTTTGTTAGAGAGTGAGAAGACTATCCCCCATCCTTTGAGAACAGTTATAGAAAAAAGGAACCCAAAATTCATAGAAAATTTATATACAAATTAGACTGTTTTCTGAAATCTATAAAATTTTAACAATTGGAAGCATATTTAGAGTAGAATATATTTCAGCTTGACTTGAGAAAAAAAGCATAGCCAACAGTTTAGAAGTGAAAAGATTCCCGACAGCCTTCTAGAATAGCCTTACACAACAGAACAAAGCTAAAATACAGAACAAAACATAAATTTATTAAATATCCCTGGAGATCTTCATGAGAAATGGCAACAATGTATTCTGAGAGATTCTATCCCCTTCTGTGATGCCTCTCATAGCATATTCAATTTATCTGTCTTTCTCTCTAACTTGCTAAGGGTAGGGATGGGGTCTTGGCAATCTTTGTCTTCGCAGAGCTCCGCACAGTGCCCTGTACATGGAAGTTTATAGTCACTTTGCTAAATGGGATTGTATAATGCGCAGCCATGACACAGGCTAAGGGCACCTATGCCGAGCCGCATTGACAGCTGTTAGCAGTATAGTAGGTTGGGGCTCTGTTTAGGCAATGAGTCAAATAATGCTTCCATTATCAAGTTTCCCTTCTTAACTTGGTGCACTACTTGTCTATGAAGAGGAAATAAGCGTGTCCAGCATGGATTCTATTTCTGAGGAAGGAATTATCCCCAGCAAAACCTAACTGGAGAGATGTGGCCAAATTACAAAATAATTCTACTTGTAATTACATAATTCCATTCTGTAAATGAAAATAATTCTACTTGTTTAAGAAATCTGATAAAAATGGAGTATCTTCCTAACAAAGCAAGCATGAAGCAGAAACAGGGGTGTTCAGCCTTTGGCCTCTGTGTACCCCTTCTTTTGCTATCTAGCAGGAGTCTTGTGGGATTCTGAGGTACATGTGTTGACTGTTGCATTCTGATATGGATGAGTCTTACCCTCCCAGACATTGCCTTCTAGCAATTTCAATTTTAAGCTTTAATTAATGAAAAACTCTTCCTTCTATTAAGAGAGCTTCATGAACTAGAAAAAGGTACATCCATTTACATAAATACATACCTATTTCTGTCTGGCTGTCTATTTATCTATTGAGTATCTACATTTGGCCTGGGAGATGGTGAGGCCATTGGGATTCTACCCATGGTGCCTCCTGCAGGATAGTACTCTTTTCTCTCTCGTGGGCCAGCATGGTTCTTCAACAGGAAGAAGTGACCAGTGAAGTTTCTTGGGGAAGGTCAACTATATATACCCCTTCGGTCTGCCAAGTGTGTGACCTTGACACTGATTCCAGACACATCAGTGTTGGTGCTTTTCTGGCCTTTTTGCTATTTTCCAACCATTTCCTTTTTCACTCTAAATGCATAGCAAATAAAATCCCAGCCCTCCTAATCCTATCCAGGTTATTCTCTTCCTTTTCTTTATCCTATAATATATATTGTATGTTCTCAAATAATTCCATAATTATTTCAGACTAGTGCATTTGTGCATAGTAGTCCTGCCCATTTAACATCTTCTAATGTATATCTATGATTCTAGGTTTGATTTCCATCTTGGAAATTCATTACAGCAAATATTAAAAAAAAAGATGTGAATCCCAAACTCTGGTTTTGAAAATATGGGGATAGGTTTTTAACAGAAAAGTGTATTACCAAGTTAAAATGCCCTACACTAGAGAATAAATTATTAATACAGTGATAATACCTACATATATGTTACCCATGTTCAGTGCTGCTGGGATGCTGAGAAATAGAGTCCAGTAAAGGTTTGCTTAATGTCTGGATGCCCCACTTGGATATGAGAACTCTGAAGGTTAAAAAACCACCCCAATCAGAGCCAATGAGGCATCATGGGTGTAATTGTTGTTACTAGTTTTTTCTAAAGAATTCCCCTAATGTGGGAATAATCTTCCAAGTGGGAAGTGATATAGTTGGGTCCCTGAGAGTGTGAGTAGATTGGGTTCTAGCCACAGGTCCAGCCAACCATGTATTCAGAGTACACTTGGACTAGACCTTAAGTAGACAGAATGAATACATCAATTATATTTTTTTGTAAAGTAAATTAATATAGATTTGGTATTTATATTAAAGTACCTTCTTTGGAGGAAGAGAGTTCAGTCAGCTGAGACTTTTCTTTTTCAGAAAGCTCTGCTTCATGTAACACAGCTACAGAGAGAGAGAGAGAGAGAGAGAGAGAGAGAGAGAGAGAGAGAGAGAGAGAGAGAAGGAACTGATGGCTATGGTTTGGGAGAGAAATTGAGTGAGTGAAGCTAAGGGCACAGGCAGAACAGTCAATATCCAGCAACGGCAGCAAAACACTTTCAATTTTCTGGATTATTAATTCAAATTCACACGCACACGCCAGTTAAAATTAAAGGGCTCTTTTTACTGCACTAGTTTAAATTAAAGATTATATTCTGCTCCACAAGTCTGAATTAAATAGCTTATTTTGCACACCAAGCTCTCATTTTAAAGCTAATAAAGAAAAGACATAGCATGTACGTGCAAGCTCGAGACAGGAAGGGTCTAAATTACTACACCTGTTTCACTTGGGAGCCACTTTATTAGTGTTACAAAACTTGGCTTTCAATTTGGCACTCAGAAGCACATTTAGAACAAGCATTTCTTTGTTTTGACAGAGAGGCTGGGGTAAATGAATGACGTTTGAGCTAGGTGTGAAATGTGAAGGTACGAAATTAACTGGTAAGGTAATTACTGTTCTAATTCTGCATAAACAAGCGTTTTGAAAATCATTAATAGTTCAGGGAAATAATGTTAGTGATTAAATAAGGTGGCTTGCATCACTGAGCACAACTAAGCTTCTTTAATTACATCTGAAAGCAAGGGAAAGCAGCTAATTAAAATTAGCACGAGGTTCCTGAATGACCAGCACTGCATTGTTGCCCTAACCTGTATAATTGTGTGTTTATTAATATGTCTTCATTTTCCCTCTCGAGCGTTTAACAAAATTATTTAAAATAACTAATAACCTTTAAGGAGTAAATGTGACTGAATCTAGTTATCAGAATGAATGCTGCAGACCTTGCTCTTCCCACCATCAATCCCCTTTCCCAGCACCTCTAACCCTGGTGAGAGTTCCAGAATTAAATGGAAGGCAATGCCCCTTGCTTTGTTCTGTTGGAAGGTTGACATCCCAGGAAATGCTAAGACTTTGAAGTCTTGTGGAATCCCAGGGTGGTTCCTCATCATCCCTGTATGGAAAAATATGGATTTAAAAGTCTCCTTTGTTAACTGCATTTAGTACCATTCACTCATTTAATTAATTTACTTGTTTGTAAATGACATTATTTCAGGAAATGTTGAAGAAGCTTTTTAGCATTGTTTCCAGGGTTGTGGAAAAACAAACAAACAAACAAAAAATAAACCAAAAAGACAGGGTCCCAGAAATGACCAGCTATCTAATTTGTGGGGCCCGGTGTAAAAAAAAAATATATATATATATATATATATATATATATATATATATATATAGAGAGAGAGAGAGAGAGAGAGAGAGAGAGAGCAAGATTGCTATGTAGCATGCTAAGGGTATCAAGAGTCAAGAGAGCATTAAGCCTCTGGGTGTGGAGCCTTGTGGTGATGGACAAGTTCTGTACCCATTATTCCAGCTCAACAAACTGATCCACTTGTAAGGAGGATACGTATTGAGAAATGATGAGAACACGTGCTTATACAATGCTGGGGTGTGTTGGCAGAGAAATGAATGCCTGAGCCCTGGAAAGGTTCTCCCCTGGGCTGGGTCATTGTGATAAAGATGTTATCAGATAATGAGTCACAGTTGCTTCTACTTCGAACCCACACTGCCAGATTCATGTTCAGTCTTCAACTGTGGACTTGCCAGAGATGATAACTTGGGTTTGTTTATATGGGAGTAGTAATTCCAGAAAAGAATTTTAAAACATACTAACTGTTAAATAAGCAACAAAATTTAACAATCTATTCTGATACCAAATAACTTTTAGACAGTTTGCTTTGGACCGGCCACTTCTCTAAGTGCTATATATGAATAGTTCATGTACTCTATGAAGTAGGTCCTCACATTTTCCAGATGATCAATGTAAATTATTTTCCCCAAGAAGTTAAAGGATAGAACTGCCCTAAACAGAGTTTGAACTGATACCGTCTGACTCAAAAGCCTGTGTTCTTAACTGTATGCTAGGAGATGATGGAGGCAAGGATAAAGATAACTTTTTCTGGCTGGGTTCCCCAGCTCTGCATTTCAGTTTTTGTACATAGACAGATTTAGATTACTAGGGGATATAAGATGGTTGTTGCATGCCAATTAAATAATTTCAGATACATACAATTCGGGAGGGGAAGTATCAATCATTTTTCAACTTAGGTAAGTAGATATTGTGTTAATGTTTGAATGGAGAATTGCTCATCATATAGGGATTTTATGTTAGTGCCTTTCCCAAAAGCTTCCCTCAGAAGTGGTCCAGTGGACAAAGTAACTTCCTGGTCTAACAGGTGTGGAATAGACCCCATGCTCCTTAGGTTTCTTCTTCTCTGATCTCTCAGCATTTTCCTCTATAACTGACTCTGGGTTTTTATTATCTAGACCAATTAAGAACTCCATCTACAGTGGTGTGTACATTTTGATTTGCAATTGTTTGCCTGTCTGTTTTCCTCTCTCCTCTCTATACCCCTCCCTTTTCCTCCAGTTCCTCCCCTCTCCTCACATTTCCCTCTCCTCTTCACTCCTCCCTGTTCTTTCCTTCACTTCTTTCCCCTTCCCTCTTCTTCCCCTCCCCTTCCCTTCCCCCAGTTTCCCTTCTCTTCCCTCTTCGCTCCCCCCTTCCCTTCAGATGAGACCATTGAACCAAATAACCCAGCACTCAGAGAATCTTATTGCATAATTGTTTCTCTTTGAAGCGCTTGCGCACACAGCTCTTCCTGTACAGCCACCTAACCATGGCTCAGATGTATTGACGTTCTTGACCACATCCATGCTGATGCTTTTGATCTATTTGGTCCTGCATGCTCACAGCAAACACAATTCAATGGGATGAACCAAAGAAGATGGGGCAGTGAGGCTGTTTGAGAGATTTCTCAGTGATGTTTCATCTTATTGCAGAAGAATTTCGTTTTGTACTGACAATTACTATCTAACAATTACTATCTAGCTATTCTCTGATATCATGGTTATATCATTTAATATTAGATGTTTTACAGGCTGCTAGGACTGAAACATCCTACAACTGCATCATGTCTATCTCATTTCCTAAGCTCTTTAAAAGAATCACACCAGATAATAGACTCTTCAACTAGTTTATTTACAAGTCTTTAGCTATCTACTTAACTGAAAATTAAAGCATCTTTCCTAGCCTTCCCCAGGCTTAGAGAGACATAGAGAGAGAGAGAGAGAGAGAGAGAGAGAGAGAGAGAGAGAGAGAGATGGGGGATTAAACAGTAATATATCACATACTTAAGAAGGGAAGGAACCACAATTGCAAAGATATATGGATGGTTTTAAGTTAAATGAAACACTTATAGTATTCATTGGTAATTATAACAGTTTCTACTTTTATATACTTTACAAGCTTTTGAAAATTCTGTTCTTTGTAGGGTAATGGAGGACAAATATAAGTTAAGTTCAGTGATATATATATATATATATATATAATATATATATATATATATACAAAAATCATAATAAAAATTGTTATTTTGTATACTACCTAAAAAATAATTGAAATGCAATTTAAAATTTTCATTCTCAGATGTTCTTAGCACCCCTACTTCTAGTTTACTTTATTAATTTGGCTGACTTCTTAGGTCAGACTTCTCCAGCCATGTGGGCTTGAGCATCAAGCTTAAATGCCTGTCCATTAAGATTGCCCTAATTCTTTGAAAGTTTATTGTTTCTCTTCAGAAGTTCTTCCAAAGGCACCCAATGTCTTCTCAATTGCCAAGTCCAGTGTTTTCAGTTCTCCTTCCTCATCCCTTCTCCATCAGTTGACACTGTAGAAAATTCTGTTTTCATGAAACATTTCCCTATCACGATTTTTACAGTTTCCCCCTGCCTTCATCCACATCAGCCTTGGACTTATCTGCTCCTCTTAAGTCCATGGGCTCTGTTACATTTCCAACTGTTTCAAGATAAAGAACACCATAACACTGAGTTATGCATGGATATTTTTTCTTTGCAAAAATACTGGATATCTTAACCAGGCTGATAGAAGTCTAGTGTGGCCAGATGATGGTGACACATGCCTTTAATCCCAGCACTCGGGAGGCAGAGGCAGGCAGATATCTGTGAGTTTGAGACCAGCCTGGTCTACAAGAGCGAGTGTCAGGATAGGCTCCAAAGCCATGGAGAAATCCTGTCTCGAGAAGCCAAAAAAAAAAAAAAAGTCTAGTTTGATTTCACAAGAGTGGTTTCCCTTTGTGTCATTTATAGTTTGCAGTTGATAGAATTGCCATTAAGCTCTTACTGGAGTGCTTGTTATTTGAGCACAGTTATCTGTGACCAATTCTTTCTTAGCCTCTCAAACAGTTGTTAAAATGCAGATAGAATTCAATAAACACTTATTGAATGGATAAATAAATGAATTAACAAATGAACAGTTTTGGTACTCATAATTTGTTATTTATCCTATAGCTTGGTTGCATGTCTTCAGTTGCCTACTGAATGCCTGAACATTAAGGTTCCCTGTCAGGTGGAACTCAGCATTCCCAAATTAATTTTCTATCCTTCCAAACTGGTATATTTCTTGTGCCAAGTTTGTCAGCAGTCTCATTCATTTCATAGCTATGGAGACTCTAATCAAGAAACCACTCTTGGCCATTCAACTCTTTTTGGTGTCCAACATACATTTAATGCCTTATATTTATTATTTCAGCATGTACTGAACACACACACACGCACGCATACACACACACACACACACAGAGAGAGAGAGAGAGAGAGAGAGAGAGAGAGAGAGAGAGAGAGAGAGAGAGAGAGACTTTGGTAAAGTATCCTGGCACTCCCTACCCCACATTACTAATTTTAATCTCAACATGTGGATGCATAGCTTGGATAAGCACTAACATACACACACATGAACGCATGCGTGCATAACGCATACACACATGAGATATACAAGGAAAGTGTCACGAGGTTAGGAACTGAGTAGAAATGGCATAGTTAAAGCCCTGATATTGTGCTATGACTGGTAAGTGTGAATTTGGGAGACGGTGCTGTTTGGTGGGAAAGTGGGAACAGAGAACCGAGCTTGCGGTCAACTCTAAGTTTGGGGCATAAAGGCTGAGAACTCAAACTAAGGCTATCACGGTAGGATGGATCCAAATATATTTTAGGAATAGGCCACTTAGATCCCAAAGATACTCTATCAACAGCAGAGTGCGGTCAGTTGTTTCCCCTCTAAGCTTCATTTACAGAACTGTAGCCATCCTCCTCCATCTCTGCTCCTATGGACACGAGTGTCCAATACTTTCTAAGGGATGGTTAAAGGTGCATGAACTACACAGATTCAGGATAGAAAAAGAAAACATACAGTGGCCTAAATAAGTTCAAGCCTGAGACTTTTTTCTCCCAGTGCTCTATGATTTAATCAATTCTCCATTTGAACAAAAGGAACCAATAGAGTGAGTTATAGAGTAACCCCCAGTAGAGTATGCCATTGTGCCATTGTGCTTCAGAGAGTTCTGTGTCTCAGGTTTGTGGCTAAGTCATATTTCATTGAAGGAAATTTCTTTGATTATTCATGGTCAGTCATGTGGACATAATTTTCATTTGTGTGACAACTGTGGGAGGTTCACATTCCGGGAACCAGGAATGGGGGTGGTGAGGAAGGGGTAGGAGTGGGAATCTGGGAACCAAGTATGATTTGGTGTTGTACCTTCCTGACACTCTCCACCCCAAAGTACTTATTTTATTTTAAATCTCACTATCTCATTCCATTAGTGTTTTGATTTTTTTTAAAAAAAGGTACAGACTTCTTAACCTGTTCTCCATTTCCACCATGTTCTCTTTGAGAACACAGAGCCAGCAAATTACTTAAAACAGCAAAGTGTCATGATTCAATAGTCATAACTTTCCTTCCTATTAATAATGGCTTCCCCTTGAGTCATACCTACATGTCAATCACACCAGTAGACTATAAAAATGATGTTTGGCAATGTTACAAAACATGGAGATCTTGGACCTGGTTATTTGATACTTTTTAAAGCCTTAATACTGAGATAAAATTGATAATATGTCCAAAAATAATCTATAAGGATAGGTTGCTTTCTGTTTAAAATTTATTATAAATCTTACAATCTTTATACATTTTGACCTTATGATGGCATAGGCAGGTGAATTGTAAATTAGGTGTTTCTAAAACACATATATTTTTAATTAATGCATGATATAATACAACAATAAATACAACCAAGAGTAAAATGCTAATTTATATTTTATATTTAGGTACAATCAAGTTGGGTTTAAGCAGACACTTGATGCTTCCCACATTGATTCAGCATTTATATGTCAGATGCAAAAGAATCCAGTGAGTAATAATTAACATATATATACATTTTAAACAGCAAAAATGCATGGAATCAGATACAGGTTTGCATTCAAAAGCTCTAGTGGAATACCAGAAAGCAGTTTGGTTGTGAGAGGTGAAATCTTAGGAAACATATATGCAGTTTGAGAATGATATAAATTATAGCTTCAATCAAAACAAGAATAAATGTTTGAGTCTCAATGAGTACATTTCATGAGTCCTGTGTACCTCTGTTTGTAGCCTTCACGTATTTCCAGATTCATAGGTACTTTAAAATCTACTCTGGCTTGGAAACATTTTGTCTCTGATTGTTACACGAGTGTCTGGAAGGATGGCTGACCTGGCAGAGGCAGTGAGTGAGTCAGGTTCTGGCCGAGGAAGTATTATTTGAGAGTGCTTGAGTTTCCCCTTTCTGTGGATGCCCTTGGTTTTTAGATAGGAACCATGCTGATGGTAACCCTCTTTCAGGAGGAGGAAGACATGTCTCAATGTGTAGCCCAGGTTGACCTCAACACTGAAGTGTTCAATCTCAGTTTCTAAGTACTGTGATTACAGGGCTGTACTTGGCAACCTGGTCAGATGGTTAGACTTCTGCTATGGAAGAATGATTTCTAGTAAAGACTGTGTGACTTTAAACGAGTAACTTAACCTTCTTTTATCTTGTTCTAATTTGTAAATCATTGGAGTTAACAGACATATATGTGAAGACAAAATAGCTTCACGCCTGCCACACAGTAATTCTCAAAACCGTGCTAGCTATTATTGTCACCGTGTGCCTGCATCCTGTGTCCTTTTCACTCTGACATCGCCTTGGGTTTCATCCTGGTTTTGAGACTCTACATCTGGGTTTGCTTTCTTTTGACGGAATCCATCTTATCTATCTCTTCCTTTTAAAATTCTGACTTGGTTAGTTTGCATGGTTGTCTCATTATTCCCTCTGCTGTGCCATTTGGCTAAAGATGGTTGGCTCGACATTTGGATGAATTCAGCCTCACAGGAGTCAGAACTGTCTTCTTGCATTTGGACCATTGGCCCTGCTATCTTCCTGTTTGTAGCCACTCCAAATCCTATACTTATCTTGGACTCCTTATCTCCTCTCTCTTCTCATGTCAGACTCATCTTCAAGTTCAAAAAGTTCTTCCTTTGTTAAAACCCTGGTACCCATCACTCTCTTTCTGGGCTGTTGCCACTAGGCGGTTCCCAGTTTCTGTTACTCCACAGGGCAGTCCTTCTCTGTTCCCATTGTGCCTCTACAGAGACACCATTGCCTTAACCTTTCCAAAGTGATGTTTTCCTCCTATTTTTGTCACCTCTACCTTGTAATAATAATAATAATACTCCTCACTGGAGTTCCACCTTTTTCAGATGATGGTTTCTCATGGCTGCTCTACTTTCTTCACTAGTTACCACACCTCAGATTCTACAACAGGCAGGTAGGTAAAGTGATGAACAATCAGCCCGAATCATTGTTTTTGGAGATTTTTGTCTGGTGCAGAGATTTATAACCTCCTTTCTCTTGATATCAAATACATTCTTCTTTGTGCACACAGAGCACTTTCTTCTCCCATTGATCCAAATCCTTGCTTTCCTCCACATCTTGTGAAAGTGATTTTGCCCTCTACAAGCCTCCTTGAAAGCAAGACTGATCTGAATTTAGAGATTTTTAGCTGTTAGCTGCATTCACTTCCATTCTCATTTCTCTCTATTCCCCACGAGGTCTGGAAGAGGGCCCAGGCCTCTCTCTTCTGATGCTGCAAGGCTCCCCAAATCTATTCCTTTTGCTTGAATCTGCTGGGAGGAGGGGAAAGCTTGGTTGCTCCATGTCCTTTCTGCTTGATTTCTGTGGACTTTGATTCATTTTAGGTCCTGAACACAGGGGTAAAGTTCATTATGATTCTCTGACATTCAGTTTCAGTTTCCCTTATGAGAAAAAAACAAACTAAAAAAGTTTAAACAGTGGCTGGGACCTGGAACATTTACTGAATAATATAGTTTTCATGAGTCTTGCTGGTTGCTAAGGGAGTAATATGGAGGCAACAAGACAGGGTTTTGGATTCCTCTCCTACAGATGAGTCAAGGCATAGACATTACTAAATTCATGGAAGAAAAAGCTATGAAGACAACAAACACCAGTGTCAATTCCTTGCATTCCGGCCCCTTAACATAAAGTAAAACCACGTTCATTTAATTGACAATTCGAAGCCATTATTGTCTACCCCCTGGTTTGTTTTTGTTGGTGCTCTTAACTTGTCTCTTCCTGTTTTCCCTTTTCCAACCAGAGCTACTTTCACAAAATAGTCATGTCAGCTGGACACGAGAGTGGTGAAACTTATAGTCCCAGCACTCAGAAGGCAGAGGCAGGAGGATCAAAAGCCATTCTTTTAGAATAATATTTAAATGTCTCACCTATAATTACCAGATTTTCAAATATTTTTTATTCAATAGTTGCTTATATCAATAGAAATCATGATATAGTCTGAGTTCTAAGACTATGGTAGATCCCTTCAGTTAAAATTCCCACTTCTAGGATGAGTCAAAACTACAAATTACTTAACAGCAAGTTGAGGTAATTTCATAAAGAGTAATTTCTAACATTTGAAGAAACACAATAAAATTGCTAAAATTTATGTCAGATAACCTTGGTGTTCCTGGTCATACTAAGTTTTGTGAGGTCCGAAAACCGAGTGCAGTTTAGTCCCCTCTCTATATCCAGCACCTAGCACAGCTGTAGACAGTACAATGTTTATTGGGGTTGTATTTATTGAAAAGCTACCTATCATTACACACTTGGAGGAAAGAAGGGAAGAGCAAGCATTTTACATCAACAGCAGAAGCAACATGCACGATATCTGAACTTCTCATGGCATTGCTCACCCACAAATTTTCTGTACCACAGACAAACTTCTAGTGCTTTAAAAGAGCCACCAAGCTTCATGGTGCAAAGTTTATTGACGAGGACACATGAGGTATACTACATATGATAATGATTGTTTTGTGAGGAGATATGGTCAACAGGCAGATGGGATAAAAATTGAGGCCTCATAATGAGGCAAATATAAGGGGTGACTTCTTTGACCCGTTGCTTGCAATTAGTCACTGGTTAAAAAGACTGGTGCTCCCATTACTAATTTGTTCTCTTAAGAAAAAGTTTCATTCAAATTAAAGTATTTAAGAAAGAATATATATATATATATATATACATATATATATATATATATTTGCAAGAATTCTCAGATTAAGAGATCTATTTAGAAAGAGCAGATTACATAGGCCAAGATTACAAATTTTGATATGTACATTCTAAGGTTTTATTTTTTATTTATTTATTGGTTTTTCGAGACAGGATTTCTCTGTGTAGCTTTGGAGCACTTGCTCTGGAGACCAGGCTGGCCTCGAACTCTCAGAGATCCGCCTGCCTCTGCCTCCTGAGTGCTGGAATTAAAGGCATGTGCCACCAACGCCCGGCCTTATTTTTATTTTTTATTAGTGTGTGTGTGTCTGTGTGCGTAGGTTTATTTATGTGGGTGAATTATCTGCAAAGGTCAGAAGAGGGTGTCAAATACCTTGAGCTGGAATTGCAGGTCATTGTGAGGTGCCCCATGTGGGTGCTGGGAGCTGAACTCCCATCCTCTGCTGTCATCTAGAACAGTAGGTGCTCCTAACTGCTGAACTATCTCTACAGCCTCAGATTTTATTTTATTTTTTACATGAGTTTACATTTAGCTCTGTTCAACTGACTTTCCTGTGTCAAGTGCAGGCAGACCATAAAAGAATGTGTAAAAAATATGTCTGTGCTTATGTGGAAAAATGTGACATTAACAATCAAATAAGAGGAGATTTTAAAACACACACACACACACACACACACACACACACACACACACTCACACACACACACACACACACACACACACCACAGACACACACACAGACACACACACACAGACACACACACTCACACACACAGACACACACACACACTCACACACACTCACAGACACACACAGACACACACAGACACACACACACAGACACAGACACACACACACACACACACAAACACACACACAGACACACAGACACACACACACACAGACACACACACACACACAGACACACACACACACACACACACAGACACACACACACAGACACACACAGACACACACACACACAGACACACACACACACACACACACACAGACACACACAGACACACACAGACACACACAGACACACACACACAGACACACACACACACACACACACAGACACACACACACAGACACACACACAGACACACACACACACACACAGACACACACACACACACACACACACACACACACAGACACACACAGACACACACACACACACACACACACACACACAGACACACACACACACACACAGACACACACACACACACACACACACACACACACACACACACAGACACACACACACACAGACACACACACACAGACACACAGACACACACACACACACACACACAACACACACACACAGACACACAGACACACACACACACACACACACAGACACACACACACAGACACACACACAGACACACACACACACACACACACACACACACACACACACACACACACACACACAGACACACACAGACACACACACAGAGACACACACACACACACAGACACACACACACACACACACAGACACACACACACAGACACACACACACACACACACACAGACACACACACACACAGACACACACACACACACAGACACACACACACACACACACACAGACACACACACACACACAGACACACAGACACACACACACACACACATACTCACAGACACACACACACACACACACACACACACACACACACACACATGCACACACACCGAGAAACTCTTCATTCTGCATTAGTTTCTCCGGGATCTTCCATCTGAGTGAATCTACGTAGTGAAGTATGCAGCCAACGCAGAGTATCTGAAGGAGCCTGTCCTAGCAGGGGTCCTCACAGGAGACAGTACCAAAGACCCCCGGCTTTATATACCATACCATTCACTGAGACCACCCCCATGCTCGTCACTGTGTGCCCCCACATCCCTTGAGCAGCACATGTGAAAGACAGTGTTTTCCTTCATCGGCTAATACTGTAGGAAACTGGACATTTCCAAACCAGTAAGACTCCCTGTGAGGTGATGTATGTGTGCCAAAAGTTGGTATTTTCTGGCTGTGATGTTCTTAATTTGATACACAGACAAATTATAAAGCTCTTATAAGTGTGTCAGTGAACATGGACACAAAAGCAGATTTTTTTAAGGATACTTTTTTTTTTTCAAAGCACTGCAAGCATATAAGTTCTATTATTTGGAGCTATGATTCTGTGGACTTCAAGGTACATGCATTTCGTTTTCTCCAGACTCTGGAAGAAGGCTCAGAGATGCACTGTCAGCTAAGGTGGGGAGGGATTCAATGAAAGCAGGCACATTTTAAATGTCTCTCTTCCCACTAGAGCTCTGATGACAGAGGACACTGACTAGTGACAACTACTTCTTTCTTTTTTTTAAAAAAAAAATGTGAACTAGAGCATTTCTGCTAAAAGCTTAAAGGAGTTTATAGGTAAGATGTCTCAGTGAGAGGCTCTCCCCGAAAGAACACAACTTAGTAAATGTGCAGTGACTCTGTTTGAACCCCTGCCTGTCTAGAAATACAGAATCACCTGCTGCCTTCACCTCATGCCTTGTGCACACTCAAGCTGCCCCCCTGTGAGGCTTGTAGGAGTGTATTTCATCAGAACCTCTTTGCAGCATGGTGACCCTGATTGTAATGAGTAGGCTGAACTCTGAAAGCACCGGGCACTGACCTCCTATCTGCTGATATCCTAAATCAGGCCATTAGAGGATTCCCCAAGAAAGAGCATGCTGTTTATAGGTTAATTTATCTCTCATTTGGTTCAACTAGATGTGTGCTTACAAAAGTCCTCTAATTGAATCTTATAGATAGCACAAGGAGCTTCCCATTTTAAAGAAGCCTTTGGAAATACAGTCAGTCTCAGTCATCAGTCATCTAGCACCATGCATACTGTCCAGCCCAGGTGAGTATGACAAACATGTGGTTCCTCTCACACTTCTCTGTCCATCCAATAGTCAACCTGAACTGCTGCAGTGGGTGATCTGTATTAATTCTTTGTTTATTGTGGCTGATGGTCCACCCAGCAAAGTGTTATAACCCAGCAAAGGAGATCAATGTCTGTGTGCTCTCCATAAAACATCAAGGAGTGTGATACATAAGCTACTTTTCTCTTCACTGTGACCAAATACCTGATCAAAAGCACCTTATGGAAGAAAGCGTTTATTTTGGCTCCCAGTATGAGGAGACACAGTCCATCATAGTGGCAGGTAGATTGTGGTGTGGTAGTTTGAAAGAAAATGACCCCTATAGGAAGTGGCACCATTAGGAATTATGACCTCATTAGAGTAGGTGTGGCCTTGTTGGAAGAAGTGTGTCACTGTTGGTGGGCAGGTTTTGAGGTCTCCTATGCTCAAGCTATGCTCAGTGTGACACACAGTTGCTTATGGTGCCTGCAGATAAAGATGTAGAACTCTCAGTTCCTTTTCCAGCACGATGTCTACTTTCACAGTGCCAGGAAGATAATGAACTAAACCTCTGAAACAGTTAAGCTAGCCACACTTAAATGTTTTCGTTTATAAGAGTTGCTGAGGTCATGGTATCTCTTCATAGCAATAGAAACCCTAACTAAGACACATGGTGACAAGACTAGCCTGCTGGGCTGCCTCTCCTCATATCTTGGCAGAACAAAAGCAAATTGAGGAAAGGAAAGGGGAAATAGACTATAAATCCCATGGCCCTGCCCCCATAACAGTCCATTTCCTTAGGCTAGAACCTACCCCCTAAAGGTTCTGCTAGCTTCCACAATAGTACTACCAGATGGGGACCAAGTGTTCAAATTCATGAACCACTGGGGGCCATTTCACATCCAAAACAGGATTTTGAGATTCATGTTGTTAGAAAGTTGAAACATTGCTAGTTGTGTAAAGCACACTATACATCATGGTCTCCTGAGGCCCAGTAATAACCACAGTGATGGTGTCTATTCCCTGAGCACCTACTCTATGCCATGCACCAAACTAAATGTTATGTTTAACTGTTTAGTTTTACAACAAGCGAAGGATGTTTGACCCACTTTTCATTCCCGTTTGAAGCTGGGAAAACAAACTAAACAGAGACTGAAAATTGGACTTGTGTGCTTTTCTAGAGTGAAGCCAGGGTGTGAGATATGAGCCAGGCATGTCCTCCTATGCTGGTTCCTCTACCCCAGGACTGACTTCCACCCTGGGTCTCCCGAGCTGTGATGTGTCATTCACAGTGATGCTTATAGTACCTCTTGTTTCTTCTCTTTTCACCTCCCAAATCTACCTCCTGTCCACATTTGGAATCACTGTTTGTTGAAGCTCCGTTAGCCCTTTTCCTCAAGATCATCATACTGAAAGATGATAGGTATTGGTGGATAAAATGATCCCCTCGCAACTGAAGAAATGAGCATTTATAACCCATTGCTTAAAGAAATCATGTTCATTTTGGTGCTTTTGAAAATTCTGTGTGTGACATTGCCCCCTCCTTTGCCAGAGCTGATACATGAATTCTTCCCTTCCTCTTTTTGGAGTGTTGCAGCTGCATGAAACAATTGTACAAGTGTTTCCTAAACCCCTACAATGCCCAGGAACCCAAGAATCACTGAGAATGGCGATTCCTTGCCCTGACCCTGGTCCTGCCCTCTCCACAGCAGGCAATTTCTAAATATTGAAGGTTTATGCCTCTGGTACTTAGTTAATTCATTTATCACCTACCTTTAAGGGATAATTGTAGGTGCATAATTTTAGAAACATCATTATGCCTGTTGATATAATCCAGAGCCGCCACAGTGTTGCAGCCCTGATTATATGTTCAATTAACTACCACATGTTGTCGGCACCTCTCATCCTCCACGTTTCCCTTCTGTTGGATATTTGTAATAATGTAACAAAAATAGTCCTGCCTGGAATTGCCACAGCATCCCCATGGTCTCACAAGCTCACAAATATAAGGGACACATAGCTTTTAAGATTTCTTTTCCTTCTGTCCTTTGTTTGCACTTTAGGTAGAGAGAATATGGCTCTGATTCAGACAGCCTGATTGGCACTCTGGGTTGTATGTGATTTTAGGAGAATCACTGATTTTTTCACTAGGATCTATTTAATTTGCACACAGCATGCCCACGAACGTCTGTGCATTGTCTAAGTGCATGAGATTACCTTGAAGTTCTATTGCAACAACATATCAAATGGATGATCACCCTATTTCGACAAGTATTTACTTGGTGTTATATTTACACACAGTGAAGTATATTTTCACTCCATTGTTGCGCAGTTAGACAATTTTTGCTGTATTCTCATGGTAGAAAACAACTTTCATTTCCACATTTTTTTTTTACTTTATATAAATTCCCTAAAGGCGGTGACAAAACCCTTACAGTTCTGTTTTGTGTATGAAGCCTGAACTTAAGGGTAGGCTTTAACTTAAAATGATTCAACTCAGTTGCAAGTTGTTTGGTTGAAGAATGCTTGCAGCTGGCCTGGACTCTGCCATGTCTGTAGTCTTCAAGTGTCAAGGTTGGAGGATTGAGCTGATGGGGAATAAAGTCTCACAGCAATGGCTTCCACACAGGGCCATCATAGAAGGACAGACTGCCACCCTGCAGAAGATCACAGAATCCATTGTTCTTGTCAGATCATCTTCACCCCCCATAGCTATGACCCCTTCCTACTACAGCAATGTCATTTGGTTTAGATTGCTTTCATTCTTTTGACTGAACACTTTAGTGTAAATATGAAACTAGTATCTATTACAGTGAATAACTAATGCGTAGCCCGTAAGGTCAGGATATCTTTTAATAGGTAAATGTCAACCAACAGGAAGACAGAGTGTGCCAAAGCAGCAAGGAAAGAGAGCTACCATTTGCCATGTCTATCCCTTTAAACCTCTCACATACCTTGACCACACCCTGACAGGCGTGGTCAGGCACACCTGTAGTCAGCCCTTAGGAGATGTGGTTAAGGTGTCTCCCTAAAATTATCTCTGCACCTTTTACTCTGGAGAGAAAAGAAATGCAAAGGGAGAGAGAGAGAGAGAGAGGGTTAGTTCACAAGATGCCTTAAGGGAAGTGTTAAGAGGAAGCACCTGTGGGTGGATAGGTCAGGAAGAGATGCTGTCTTTCTGAGGAGCTGGAGCATTAGAGCATTTAACTGGGAGCTGAGTCTGGTCTGGTTTCAGCCTTCACTCCCCGTCGTTGGCTGTGGCATTGTAGGGGGTCTGGGGCAACCTAACTGCATGGCGATATGAGAGGGAGGCAGCACAGTTCCAGAACAGGAGAAACAAATCACAATGTTCTACAATCACATCCTTGGTGCCAGATGGCCCTCAGGAGGGCCTACTGGTGACACTTGATTCTTTCCTCTCTTGGATTCTCTGTTGTTCTTTTGTGGCATTACCCTTCGACTCCTAACCTGGAACTTTCATCTTTGTTTTCTCTGTGTGAGAACATCAGTAGGGAGAGGAGGTAGTGTGAGCCTTGTCCAAGGGTGGTGGTGGGGGGTTGACCATCAATCGTTAGGGAGTGGACTCTGTTTATGAGAGGACAAGAACCTCCAGGAACAGAACAATCAGCATCTGGCTGTTGCATAAATGTTTATTTGTGTCTACAATAGTCCGGGCTCCATAACACAACTGTGATAAATCGTACAGTCTATTTTCTCTGCCTGAGTATTTCCCACCATGACTGGCCCAATGCTACCTCCTTCTCCTGTCAGGCTTTTAGTTGAAATGTCCCCTTTTTATCTGGCAACTGCAACTCGATTTAAGTTTCTGTGATCTTGTATGCCTTGTCTTTTACATTCTCCATATTTCTGCTTATTATTGTCTTCCTTGCCAGACTATGTGATGCAAGAGGCTAGAGACCATGAATGCTATGTTCTGGAGTCTGGCTGGATGCCTGGCACTTATAGACACCCAATAAGTACTGATTTAATAAATGGATGAATGAATGAATGAGTGAATGACTACCAAGCGTAGACCCAATTAATTCACCCTTTCATAAGCCTTTGTGGAAATGCTATTATACATCTGAATGGGAGGTATATATCCATCCTTGAAATCTAATGAGCTTTGAAATAATCACTAAAGTTTCCTGCCTAGAGTTTTCCCTATAATCTCTGAATAAAAGATCTTTTTAAATAAGAGGTTTTTTAAAATCAGAATATCAGAAAATGTCTTTTCATCAGTTTTAACAATAACATGGGCATCTTATTTGATAGAAAGGGAACTTCAGAATTTAGTTCATTGGGGAGATTTATATGATTAATTGTAGCCTACTGCTGCAATCTGCAATAGTGATAAATAACAATGTGTTGGGGTATTTTAATTGTAAAACAGCCACTTCTCTGGCCTTTGATTGATCATGGCACTGTAATCACGACTGAAACCTTTCATTAACCTTTTTATATTTAGTTTCTTCTTTTGAGTTAACATCATTATAAATCCTATTTTCATGAACAATGCAACATGCACCCTTTGAAGCTACCTAAGCTTCCTGCCACTGTATGGCTGCCAAATAAGGAGAAACTCACAGTTTCCCCAAGTCAATCTGAGAAAGAGAGGGTTTCAGAAAGCCTTCTCTGCCTGTCCTCCCTCCTGGGGCAGCCTCATGATGTCGAGACACCGAATGAAGCTAATGTTCTAAGGACCCATAAGACATTATTTGACATGAAAATTTTGCCTTGCCTATGAACTGTTGCTAATGAATTACATATGATGCAAGAAACAGCATGGTTGAAATATTTTTATTAATACTAATAATTATTTTCTTTTTGCTTATACAGCACCTTTCATTGCGGAAAACTGAGTTGCAAAGGAAGCTTTAGAGACATACTCAGGGTGAAATTACTTGCTGATGACTTTCTAGCCTTGCTGTTTCTCCTTCATTTTTACTGGGAATAGGGGATGGAAGTGCACAGCTATTGTTCATCCTGGGAACTTGAATAGCCAATGATTCCTATACATATACATTCTACAGGGGAAAACATGAAAAAATATACAAAGAATAATAAACAAGTTTTCATTTCTGTATGTGGTAAAATCAAATCCTACTTAAGACAACATGGCCATGGGAATTGGTGGTGTCACACCATGGTCGACAGCTGCTGGTACAGTGCTTGGGTATTCGGCATTGTCGTAAGTATCTATACTATATATTTAATTTCTTTGACATTTTGTTAAATGGGTATCATTACATTTGTTTTATAAAGAGATGACTGAATGCAGAGATGTTAAACAGACCTTTATACTTCCTCAGACCAGTCTAGATAGTTCTTAATAAAATTTTTGGGAGTTTTATCATGAACAGAATGGAACAGCATAGTTAACTGTGAGCACATACTACTGCTGATAGCTAACTTTATTTGTTGGCACTTTTGTAAATTCTTTTATATTATTTCTTTGGTATATATACTTTCCCTACATTCACAACTGGATTGCAATCTCTGTGAGTAGGAAAATTTAGATGTTGGTTTATAAAGCATTTATTACATTTTAAATAACTAGGATATATATATGTAATATATATGTAATATATATAACTAGGATATATATGTATATATATGTATATTTATATACATATATATATATACATATATATATATATATTACATGGAGTACAGGATACTTCTTAGACTGAGTTGCTTTAACATGTCACAGAAAGGGATCCTTCAACAATAGAAACTTGTTTCTTATACTTTTGGAGGCTGAGAAACCCAAGATGCAACACAGATTGGGTGGAGCTCTGGGCTGACCCTCTTCCGGGATGTGATGCTCTGCTGCTGTGCCAATGGATAGGGGTGGAAGGGGAAGTAAGGAAGAAGGGGAGGAAGAAAAGAAGGAAGGAGAAAGGAGGAAGGGAGGAGGAGAGAAAAAGACAAAAGAAAGAGACATGGAGAAAGAGAGATCTCCAGGGTACTAAGCCCATTCATGAGGGATCACCATCTTGACCTAATTACCTTTCCCAGGCTCTATTTCCAGAGGCTGTCACACCAGGGATGAGAGGTATAGCATGTAAATGGTGTGTGTGTGGGGGGAGGGGGGGCGGGGGAGGCCAGGACTCAGTTCATGGAAAGTTGGTTCCTTTTTGAGTAAAATTAGGATTTCAAAATTGGGGTCATCCTAGTAAACCCAGAACATGTAGTCATAATCTACGTTTTTTCTTTCATGGGAAAAGCCAGGGAAAGCGAGTAATCTACTGACATATTTAGGTGACTCTTCTAAGATATGTGCATTTTGATAGCAAATTGGGGTCAGGGACTCAGTGTTCATGTTTAAAATGACAGCATTATTACAGTTTACGGAGCACTCACGTGTAAACTAATCACCATCCAGAATATAAAATTTATTTATTTTCACTCAAAACTATATCTGTTAAGTTACATCTCTATAAAATGTTTATTTATTTTTGAGACATGGCTTCTAGGAAACTAAATAAGCAATCTGGGAGGTTTAGAGCCCATGGAATGCAATATCTGCCTAGGTGAGCGATTATTCTCAGCCCATTAATCAATAGAAAATATCTTCCTGATGGCCCATCCTAGAAAGCCCAGCTCCCCAGTGAACAGAATTAGTGCGAGTTCATGGTTATTATTTTTTTCTTTTTGTACTTTTGCCAGACATGTCATAAACTAAGAGAACCTTCATTTTAACCAAGGACTCATTTTCCACTTTCTTGGAGCACACTCTGATGCTCCTCTCTCAGTTACCCTGCGCTTTACATGGCCTGCTGGACTTGGAAACACATATGCAACTCCTAAGCAGCCGTGGCAAATTTTTCTAAGGGCATCAGTTCTAGGACAGGGACCTTCCAATAGCAGGTCATCTCCATTTGCACTCTTTCTGTTCCTTTCAATTTCAAAAGGTATTCGTCCATGTAGACAGCTAAGTGTGGCAACAGAGGGGTGCAGGCAGGAGCATGGAACTAGAGCACTTGGCCTGAAAGCTCCTCTCTAGAGCCTTGACCTTGGATAGCTAATTAGCTTCTGTTAATCTTAGTTTCCTTTCAGTGTCAACTATCTAAGACTGAGAAGATACCAAATATGCAAATGCCCGAGGACTATGTAGTAGTTTACACAAGGGTACTTCATGGGGGATGTCCTTCGGTATATGTTTCTCTTATTGGTTGATGAATAAGACACTGTTTGGCCAGTAGAGGCAGGAAGATAGGTGGGGCTAGGAGACAAGGAGGATGCTGGGGAGAGAGCATTTTTCCTAAATAGCATTCTTTTAATAATCAACATAAAATTATTAACTTATAATATGTTACCTTTTGTTTATTATTAACAAAGAAGAAATTCATAAAAATATGTACTTCCAGCTCAGTTGCTAATGTAGCTTCTCACCACTGTACTGAACAGTGGAAGTCTAAGGCATTGATCACATACTATCTTGTTAAACAGGACTTCAGGTTCAATTCTTATAGTATATAAAAGTAAGTGTGGGGAAAAATAAATAAAAATCAGCATCTCTTACTTGGATAAAGGAAATGAAACTTTTAGAGCAGAAATCAACTTTAGGACCAC
This sequence comes from Cricetulus griseus, assembly GCF_003668045.3. Lineage (NCBI taxonomy): Eukaryota > Metazoa > Chordata > Mammalia > Rodentia > Cricetidae > Cricetulus > Cricetulus griseus. The sequence continues at coordinate 15,711,364 of NW_023276806.1, read as the reverse complement.
CTCCACTGCCACCACCATCCTGCATACCTGTACAGAGTCTCTTAACACTTAGGAAGCAAAAACCCCTCATACCCAGGCCAACTAGATTAAAGTCCATTGAAATGAATCCTGTGGTTCAGTGAATCAGTATCTGTCATAGATACAGTGTTTGATTGGGGTGTAGGAGATAGGATTTGGGTCCTGGTTCTGTTACCAACAAGATGAGCTGGAGGTTAAAGGTTTGTAGTCTTCACGTTCTTAGCTTAAACAATGAAAGGTTTAGAACACACATTTCCAACTCCAATATTTTTAATTTAACTATGTGATTTATATAAAGAGAATATATTCATTCTGGTTTCTATTTTGAAAATTTTGGATAAATTTCATACTTTTGGGACTATCCACAAAGTTAAGGTGTAGAAATGTTTTGTTTTTTTTTTTTATTTCTACAACATGTTGTCTTCTGTTCCTTCCTGGCCATCTTCCACTGATGGGTATCTGACTTAGGATTATTTTCTGTCTGTCTGTCTGTCTGTCTGTCTGTCTGTCTGACTGTCTATCAGTCATCTACATACCTACCTGTCTGTGTGTGGATGTGCATGTAGTCTGTCACAGCACACTTATGGAGGTCAGAGAACTACTAATGGTACAGTCCATCTCCTTCTAAGATATCAGTTCCTAAGCTCGAACTCAGGTCCTCAGGCTTGGCAGTAAGTTCCCTTACCTACTGAGCTATATCTAAGGCTCTTGTGTCTGGAGTGAAGCAATTTTTAGGAATAGCTGATGTCAGATTTGAAGTGTAATTGGTTGTTTTTTCTGGGTCCTCTCCAAGATAGTATATTGTTAACTTGTTTTCCATAGAAGTTGTATGTGGCAGAGATGGATGAGAACACTAGATGCTTTATATCCCTGCCAAGACTTGACATTCTCAGTCTTTTCATTTTTAATCATTCTAGTGTGTGTGATTCTACCCTGTCATAGTTTTAGTTTGTATCATAAAAATGAGAACATAACCTGGTAACTTAATGACATACTTTGTTATATGTGCTTATGAGCTACTTGCCTATCTATTTTCGGAAACATTTTTTTTGCAAATATTTTCTCCTTTTAGAAACTGGGTTTTATTTTGTGAGTGGAGTTACAACAAGTGTGTGTGTGTGTGTGTGTGTGTGTGTGTGTGTGTGTGTGTGTGTGTGTGTGTGTAAATAAGTTCTGTGTTTTTCCCTTAATAACACCTTTAAAAGTAAAGAAGTTTAATTTAAGGTCATTGTATAATCCTTTGGGATTCATGCTTATATCTTAATCTAAAGAGTCTTCACCTTCCTGAGGATTATGAAAACTTTATTCTGCTTTTGTCTAGATATGTTATAACTTCACATCTTTTCATTTAGATATATTATCCACTTTGAGTTAATTTTGTGAGTGGTGTGTGTAGGTCAATGTTCTCTCACTGAGACCATAATACCTGAAAGAAAATCAACTTAAAAATAATTTGTGATTTGTGCTCTTACTTTAGTCTGTTGCCTCTTATCTCCATCTTTCTTGGCCTGAGGTGATAATGATATTCATATCAAAGAGTTAGTGTTCAAGAAGGGACTATGCTACTCTCTTCATGGCAGCAGAGGGAGGGATGGGATGGAGAGAGAGAGAGAGAGAGAGAGAGAGAGAGAGAGAGAGAGAGAGAGAGAGAGAGAGAGAGAGATACTGGGATGAGATAGATCTTCAAAGGTACCCCCCCCAATGAACCACATCCTCAAAATAGACACTACCTATTAAAAGCAAAACAACTCTTCTCTCTAGGCCCCATTTCTAAACACTGCTACATTAAAAATTAATTCTTGAGCAGCAACTTTGAATTTCAATAATACTATAGAATTAAGGAAGAATTGAAATTAGTTTATTTAAAATGGATATTCAATTGTTTCATTGTTGCATTTTAAAGTTTTTCCCTCATAGAAATATCTAATTAACTCATACATCTATCTGTCTGTCTGTCTGTCTGTCTGTCTATCATCTATCATCTGTCATCTCTTATGAAATGTTTACATCATTATAGTTTTAATTAGTTATTATTATCTGTTTTTTGTAGAATACTATTCCAGATCATAATAGGTATCATCTTCATCAAAATAGCTATGGTTAATTGTAATAATAACCATCCCCTAATATCAGATTTAGTGATCCTTGATGTTTCCTCAAGAGATGAGAGGTGATCAAGTGTAAGTTTAACTGAAGCAAAACTCTATCCATGCAGCTATGGAAAGTCTTCCCCGACACTGTGGTGTGACTCTCCACTAAGGCTATTTTGGGATCACCCATGCTCCTGTAAGTAGCCAACCCCTCACCCATGCTCTCTAAGTGAGCTCAATAAACTTATTAGTTCCCCAAGTTGGGCTTTGGTAGAATCACACTTTGGCAGTTGTTGGTGTTCTGAAAGGAAGGGATGGACACCTGTTTGTAGTTCCTTGAGGACAAAGATTATGCAGCAATGCCTTTTGTACAAATAGCTCAAAAGTGACAGATTTCAAGATGAACCCCTTCTCTGAGTGGAGGATCCGCCTATGAATGTGATGATGAGCAGTTAGGAGAACAGTCCCATCACCATATGAGGACATTCTGACAGCCTGGCAGACTATCTCACACTTAAGACAGGTGGTAGCTGTATCAGGGATGTACCCTTTGTTTATCTTAGAGTAAGGCAACTAACTTCCAGTGACATCCCCAGGAGGGACAGGATTCAGAAACTCACTTTCCTTTGGCTACAGACTCTGTGCTGAAGATATTTCTTCTTTTGGAATTTCCTTGGCACAGAAACTACTTATGGGCCCTCCTGACCAGCATCTTCCTTGATGTCTGTGTTTATTCTTCAGGACAGTGAGCGCCTGCATTGCCCTAAACCAGGGGAGATTTTCCGTCCTGTAGGGATATGCTATTTCATTTTTGTCATCTCTCATTCGCTTTCAACACCCTGTCCTTGACTTCAGAATAGTAGGGAAACTCGGCTTGTAAGTCTGCTTTTGGCAGGATAAGATATCTTCATCTCTAGGTCACGTTTCAGGCTTTTGTTCAGTCACAAGTTCTGTTTGGATTTATCCTCGGTGCGTCTACTTGAATATTCAAAAAGTCATCAGCTAGTCTAATTTGTTTTTTTTTTAGCCATGTAAAAGACTGATTTGCTTTGACAGGTGGATCAGAAACAGAATTGGAGCTATTTTATCTGGACCTAATTAAACAACCTTCATTACCGGCAGATATATGTTTGTGACTTAAAATTAGCATGATTGGAATTAAAACTCAAAATATAAGGCATTGAATTCAGATATGGCTGGTTTAAAAATAAATTCCATACATTTTAAATGCAGCAAGTCTGGATTTTAAATATTCTATAGTGACAAATTCCATTTAAAGGTGTGTGTGTGTGTGTGTGTGTGTGTGTGTGTGTGTGTGTGTGTGTGTGTTTACATGCAAACCTAGCTATGGCCATAGAGAGTAGCAGAGAGAGGGATCCCTATTTTCTGAACTGCTCAAGAGCAGCTTTCTGAATTATGAAACTTGAATGAAATTTTTTTTAAATCAAATTTCTCCTCCCTTTCCCCTTAAGCACCAAGTTCATCTTTGAGCATTCTATAAAGCTTTATTTGGCTTCAAAGGTTACATTCTCTGATCAAATTATTTCTATTCATTATTGTCCAGTCTCTGTGGTTTTATCATTTCTTCTTATCACATGCATCCTGACTGTATGTAGAATAGATGGATAGAGATGGAGGGGAATCTGCTTTAAAAAGTCCTCTGATGCAGCATTGAAAAAAAAACACAGTTTTTAATGGCATTTTACTTCCTTAACCGTTTGAGAAATATTTTTAAAAGACTTTCAATGTATTTTCACATAAATATTTCACCATACATGAAATGCTATATGTGAAGGTACTTGCTGGATAGTGATTCAAGTTAGTAATTATAAAATTATTATAAAAATAAATATATTTTCCTTAGACATTTGAAGGTTGTCATGATCTGAGATTCCTGAAGCCAGATTTTACCTTATGAGGAAAACTAAAAGGTTGAATAAAACATATTGACATTTCTGTTCAACATTAAGGCAGCAGGAATTAGGGTGGATTCCGTTTCCTAACAAACATTAATATGAAATTCCTGGTGTGATGAGAACTGGATATCAAGAATCTAATCCCTCCCCCTGCCTTTGTGCTTCAAAATCTCTCTCCAAATTATTAAAATTCCAGGTCTTTTGTGATACTTCTTGATGCATCCATGTGATATTAACCATTTTAAAATGCAAGCAAGAGCCCATTCTTAGTGTTTACAGCCTATTTGTAAACCAATCACATTTTATAAAACATGAAATAAAGCATTTGTGTTTACCCACATCCATTTAACTATGAGAATTTCAAGACTCTCCATTCGTTATATTTTCTGAGACTCAAAACAGCAGTTCCTGCAGGAGTTTGTTCCTTTCCATTGCCTTTGCTCAGCCCTTCCTGACGCTGATGATGAAGGATGGTACCAGCCGTTGCTCCTCCCCTCATTTCTGCCCCTGTAGCTCTTTCCTCACTTGAAAGTGGCACCCATGGAACCTAGCCTAGAGATAGGCTTTCTTTTATACACCACTCAAAGTCAATTTTGCAGTGCACTTTGTCACTTCTTTGGATCCTCCTTGAATCCCAGCGTTGATACATCACAACTCTAGGTGGTTTGAAATTGATTCGGGAGGACGGATATCAGCTAGATGGCAAAAGGTTGAGGTTTAAATTCTTGATTTTTGTCTTCCCCATTCAACAACTGTGATGCTTCACATGGGGTAACTCCATCCTTTCAAGTTATACTTTTCTCCTAACGTGGCTGTATGAAGGGGATGTCTTTGCTCGGGCATTTTGCTGCTGTATAGTTGATTCCTGAATCTTGAAATAACTTCTAGAGAGCTGCTTGTGTAAGTGAGAAGTTGGATTAAACTTCCCACCACTTTGTTGGCCTCATTTGAGAAACTGGATTCCAATTCCAACAGCACCTGTTCACAGACAAATGAGAAGTGAAGTGAAAAGTACCTTTAACATTTTTTGTAAGTATTTTTGACACCCATAAGATGCATTCATTCAACAAATATTTATGAGGCACTCACACCAAAGTAAGCATTATGCTAGATTCTGGAAGCATAGCCGTGAACAAGTTCCGCACCTTCAACCTTTACTCTAGTAGGTAGAAGGAAGCAGTGGGTATCAAGAAGAAGGTGTATTTTGAGGGCTATGGTGAAATATAAGGTAGGGAAGGAGGATAAGGACAGTGGCCAGAGGGACTGCTACCTGTGAATAGGACTGGAGCGCAGGAAGAAGGCACATGAACAAATACTTGAAGGTGAGGCGGATTAAGGGTTGTGGCTTAGAAAAGATAAAAGCATAAGAACCTTGAAGAAACAGACTCAGAGGGAATAGATGGAGACAGTGATGAGAGACAAGGGCAAAGAGAATGTGTGACTGGCTGTCATCACAACTGGCTGTGTGTGTACTTGTGTGTACTTGTGTGTTCTTGTGTGTGTGTGTGTGTTTAAGAATTTCATACAATGTAGTTTCATTATATTCATCCCCAATTCTTTTCCCCCTCCTTTCTTCTGGATCCATGCCACCTATATATCCCCCAACTTTATATTTTTTCTCATTTTTAATTAAAAACCCCATCAACCCAAATTTGAGTTTCCATATAATACAAGTGTGGGGTCATCCACTGACAGTATGGCCTAGCAAAAGGCTATTTCTACCAGGAGACATACCCTTAAAGAAAACTGACTTTTTCTCCCCACAAAGTCATCAATGGTCCACAGAACCTTAGTTATAGGTAGGGCTTATGAATCCACCTTAGAAGGATGCCTGGCTTGATCTTGTGCAGGTCTTATACATGCAACCACATCTGCTGTGAATTCATGAATGCAGAAGCTCCATCACACTCAGAAGACAACTGTGCCACTTTTCTTTTCGTAAGGAAAGTCACTAAAGGGTTTTGGAGAAAAATGACTCAGGTTGGCATATTTCGTAAGGACTGTCTAGCAGTTAAGATGAGTATTAACTGGAAGAGAAGAGGTAAAAATTGAGATGTGAGTTTCATGCTGTAAGATGCTGCTAGTGGAGACGGGAGGGCTCAGAGTGTGCATCTACTCTTGAGGTCCTGGTGCTGGCATTCACCATCCTCATTATTAAACAAAACAATTCATGATCACTTAGAGCATTGATACATATTGAACAAACATGTAATAAATACTGAAAATGGTAGATTAATTTGTTTAGTGGGTGGGGTTTGTCTGTCTATCATCTATCTATCTATCTATCTATCTATCTATCTATCTATCTATCATCTACGTATCTAACAATCTATCTGCCCAATGCTATTTAAGGTCTTCCCCTTATATATAAAGAACACCTTGGCAGTCACTGGTTTAAAGAAAAATTTGAATGCTGCTCTTAAAAAAATCCCTTCATTTAGGAAACAACTTATGAAACAATGTCTCAATTGAAAGGTGCCTTAAATGAACATTGGTGTGTGACTCAAAGTATAAACAGGTCACAGTTATGAAAGGTACATGGCAGTTAGCACCAAATGGATGTCTTAGTTACTCTTCAATTGCTGTGATAAACACCACGACAAAAGCAATTCATAGAAGAAAGGATTTACTTGAGGCTCACAGTTCCAGAGATTTAGAGTCCATCACCATCATGTCAGGCAGAATAGCAACAGTCCAATAGGCATGGTGCTGGAGCAGGTGCTGAGGACTTTACATCCTTGTCTATAAGCACAAGGCAGAAAGGAAGAACTGAGACTGGTTTTGTCTTTTTAAACCTCAAAGCTCAGCCCCAGTGACATACCTCTTTCAACACGGCCACACCAACTAATATTTCACAAACAGTTCTGCCAACTGGGGACCAGGCATTCAAATATATGATCCCATGGAGGGCATTATTATTCATACTGACACAGTGGATATGTGAAAAAAGTTCCAATATAGATTAATGACTTGTTTTAGGGGAAGAATCCCAGGTTTCTGGACATCATTAAAAGGACTCAACATTATAACTGTGACACATGTCAGTAGTTTACTCTGGTCTAGGCAATCATGCTAACAACTTTATGTTCATTAGTTTGTTCAAGGTTAATAGTAGTCATTAGGAAAATAATACTGTTATTCTTTTGTACATATAAGAAACCTATGTTATAGCACAGGGTCAGTAGCTTGATGAGTTGCACTGTTGATCATCAGCAAACTCAGGAAATAGACTTTGTGCAGTCAATGTTAAGGTGCCAGACTCTTCACCTCCATGCATTTATCCAGACCAATTTTGCAGGAGTTGTGTATGTAGAAAGGGAGAAGGGGGAGGGAGTTTTTTTCTCCATCAACTAATTCATAAACTTGAATTTGATCCTCTGTTGTTGCTCAGTGTGTCAGCCTTTCACCTCTTCATTTGCTATGTAAGCTGAACTGCACAGCAAGGCTGTTCAGCAGCTGGAGGTAGAAAAATTGTCATGTCTCTAATTGTGTTCGTTCATTTTAAGTTGAAACAAATAAGAGAAAAGCAGTTGCAATTTTGTGCCTTTCTTTATAAGTGTGAAGTTTCAACTGATAAACAAAAAGTTAATTTTCAGCTACTTATGAGAATACCCACGCAGAGGTTTTTTGGTTTTTTTTTTTTCTGAAACATTTTGGAATTGGGCTGTTAAAACCAGGTATCATTTTCCTCTGAACAGGCCATTTTAGAATAAAACTGTATCTGTCAGAAATAAAAACGGGGTATTTATGCTTCATTGTAATCTGCTCATTGCTTTAAGGGCTTTGGGGTCCCGAAGGAGTGTTAGAAAACAAAATAATGTCCCTGCATGCTGGATTTTGCACTGGGATCTCTGATTTTGATTACACGTGAGAAGCAGGAGTATCTGACAATCACCTACCATTGACAGGCTTAGAAAGTAAAAGCCTAACTTATTTTGGCTTTACCCACACTCATTTTGCATCTGGTTGTTCCTCAATTCTCCCACCTTATAAACTATTTTAGGTGACAGCATGCAAATAAGCACATTTTCCTGCTAATTTCATCCAGTTTGGATTACCTGCCACATTGAAGATGCAGCTGCCACAGGCCAGAAGTTACATTAGACAAAGCTTCAGCTGCTGAAAGGTCTTTTTTTTCTTTTCTTTTTCCTTTTGGTCCTAGATGAGTTGTCAGACCCCAGTGCATGTATAGTGTCAGAACCCATGGGTGTGACCTCCTGGTTCCATGTTGTTGAAACTTGCCATTCTCTCCCAATACAAAACCCATTTCATAGGCAATGATCTGTGTTTCATGAATCTCATCCAGAGACTGTGAAGTTCAAATTGTACTAAAAAAGGAATTAACTTGTCCTGAGATAACATTGAAGAAAATCAGAGATTCTAGGGTTCTCATAGTTTAGGGAAATTTTTAAGAGAATAACCTCAAAAGTATTTTTTTTTACAAGAAAGTAATCATTTTATAATACAGTGGTGGGGTGGCATTATAGTTTATTCTCTCTCTTCTTTCTTCTCTCCTCCCTCTCTGCCCTCCTCTTTTCTTTGTCTATTAATACATTGCCATAGGATTATGCTATGGCAGATTCTGTACGATTCTTCCAAAAACATAATTCTAAGACCAACAAGATCATGACCTTTTTGGAATTTATTGAATGAGACCGAAATTCAACAAAGAGTAAACAAGTTGTTCAGTTGGTCATATTGGGTAAATTCTGTGTAGCAGTCATATAGATCAAAATTACTGAGAGTAGTGAGTATGTTGGGTAGTTTTACACCAGCTTGACACAAGCTAGAGTCATCAGAGAAGAGGGAACCTCAATTGAGAAAATGCCTCCATAAGATTTTATGCAGGCAGGCCTATTGGCCATTTTCTTAACTAGTGACTGATGGGGAGGGCCCAGCCCATTGTGAGTGAAGCCACTACTGGGCTGGTGGTTCTGAATTCTATAAGAAAGCAGACTGAGCAAGCCATGGAGAACAATCCAATAAGCAGCACTCCTCCGTGGCCTCTGCGTCAGTTTCTGTCTTCATCTTTCTGAGCTATTTGAATTCCTGTCCTGACTTCCATTGATGATGAATAGCAATGGGGGAACATAAGCCAAATAAGTCCTCTCCCCCCACAAGTTGCCTTTGTCATGATGTTTCATAACAGCAATAGAAACCTTTAGACAGAGATGTAAGGAGAGCCCCCCACTGAGGGGAAGGTCAGTGGAAAGTAGCTTTCGGGAAAACAAAGGAAAACTAAACTAAACTAAAGAAGAAAGAAGAGGTGGTTCACTCAGGGGAGACAGAAGACAAGATGAAAGCAAGGACATTTCTGGCAGATGAGAAAATACCTAAAATCAAAGGACTGAGAGATGGACAGAGGAGCTGGAGCACACCCCCTGAGGGGAGATGGGTATAAGCTGAATCCAGAACATCCATCAAGAATATTAGCATGCAGTGACTGATCACATTCCTGAGTCTACACTTTATCCTAAGATCAACACAAAGCAATGGAGTGTGTGTGTGTGTGGTGTGTGTGTGTGTGTGTGTGTGTGTGTGTGCATGTGTGTGTGCATGTGTGTGTGAATGAGTACACACTAGCGCATTTAGAAATACAATATTTTTTACATTATGTATGTGTACCATCATGCATATATATTGCCCAGGGAGGCCAGAATAGGGTGTTGTATACCCTGAAACTGGAATTATTGATGGCTAGAAATCAAACCTGAGATCTCGACAAGAGCAGTCAGTGCTCTTAACCACTGAGCCCTCTCTCTAACCCCCAACTACAGTAGTTTTACAAATCTTTCCTGTCTACAATAGTCACAGAGTTCATAGTAATTCATAATCATTCCCACTTGAAGCTTTAACTTTATGTACTCAATACAATTTAATTATGAAAAAATGAAGCTTTTTCTCCATCTCTAATTACTTCAAGATTCTGGTGACCCATAATTATCAATATCTGAGACTATTTCAACTAGCACTGGAGTCAGAGGCACAATGAGTGGCTTTAGTTCACCTGAGTTGGAGGAACTTTGGGGAATTAGACTTGTACACATCCTAGAAGCTAACTCTCTCTCTCTCTTATTATTACAATGTATTTGAGAATTACATAGTTTACTACTGCTGTATTTTAAATACTATTGAAGTTGTAGTTTTGCATCCTTTGAGGCATCTTGTAAATCGTCAATCTTGGCAACTCCATGCTATTTCCCATCACTTCAGGGATGATTTATTTTGAAGTTTTTTAAATTTATATTTTATGTTTTCTAGTCAGTTTTAAATTGTTTCCATTATTTATGTTTATTTTGTGTGTATGAGCGTTTGACCTGCAGAGGACAGTGGAACTCCTCGGAACCAGATACAATTGTTAGCTGTGTTGCGGGTGTTGGGAATCAAACCTGCCTCCCCTGGAATGGCACTCAGAGATCTTAACTGCTAAGCTATCTCTCCAGCCCCTACGTTGAACTTTTAATGACCCCAAAGACTCATGGATTGGAAACGTGGTCCCCAATCCATTGTGCTTTTGGGAAGGCATCTCCTGGATTATCAGTATACTCGGAAAGGTCATTTAATGGCATGCTCTTGAAGGGAATAGCAGTACCCTGGACAGTACTCTCTTCTACATTCCAGATGCCATCAAATAAGCTTCCTCCAATACCTCATCACAAACCTCTAAATAATTAGCCAATAAATTGAGAGTATAGAGCTAATATTCAAAAGTGTGAACCAAAATAAACCCTTCCAGCAGTACAGGTGTTTTCCTGCATTCATCAGATCTGAATAAAGCAGAAGACAATCAAGAATCACTCCCAACCATGCATTGTCTCATCTTCTTAGTTATACCCTTTTGATGTCTTCCCACCATGGGTCTTCTAAAACTGATTCCCTTGGGCTAGGCTCCTGCAGTCTGTCTGTTTAGGTGTCTACTTCTTGTTCTAATAAAGTCATAAGTATTCTTAAAGTTGCAACTCAAATGTCCTTTTTCTTGTTTTATTCTCCTAACTCCCAACAATCGAAACTAAACCTAAATATATTCTAAGGCTGATTTAAAATTGTATCCTTTTCTAGGTATTTGCTTTGTTCTACACTGTCACTAGAAAGTAAAGTCTTCAAAAATATAAAGAATTCCATAGATAGTCATGGACTTGAAAGATTGACTTGAAATACAAAAGAAGGAAAAAGAGAAAAAGAAAACCCAGAAAAGCACCAGAAGCTATTTTTCTTAAAGCAAAAATAAAAAAAAAATCTTCAAATTGAGCTCATGCATTATTAAGTAGCCTAGGGAAAATTTTGGCTTTACTCTTGTTTTGTAAAAGGCAAAAACTACTAAAGGAATGTTCTTGTTTTTCAAAAACTGATGTTTTGAAAATGTACTATTTTTAAGCTACAAAAATGTAACCCATGCTAAAGCCTTTAGGCATATGTACACTTATAAATATAACATTAAAACACAAATATACAGCCTAATTAAATGTGCTATGCACCATAAGGAAGGACAGATAGTGAGAACTCATGTAAGGTAAGGCTTGCAGAAAAGGCCTCTCCTAGGTAGTCTGTGGGGAGGATGAGAGGTTATGAAATAGCCTAGAGGACAAGTGAGAAGCCCTGTTTTATTAAGCAGGACAATCATGAAAGATCTCAATGAGTAGATAAACAATCATACCCGAACCCAAGCAGCCATTGATAAATCAAGGAGACATTCTTTAGAAAGGTTAAATGAGGAGAAGGATATGAGGACAGGGTAGAAGAAGGAATACAGGAAGGGATAATTGACACTAAAGACCTTTGAAAACACCATGTGGAAACCTACTACTTCTAGATGCTTCCTAATGAACACAGTAAACACATATAAAATGACTTTAAATGGGGTTGTCCTATAGTAGAGGGTGTAAGGGAAAGGAAAATGCCTCCCCCAGGCACTATGGGCTATCAAGGAGAAATCTCAGTACCAGGGTATGGGTTACCTCTTTTCCATTTGTTTGTCAATAGGGAACTATAGATCCTCCGAAATATTATAGACAGTTGCCATTGCTTTTGATAGACATTCAGGACTGGATGACAATATCCTCCTGCTGAAACCACCACACTCTTGAATTATGGGACATGGATAAATGCAGATGGTACTGACCTGGAAGTTTCATCTCCCCTGACTGTCTAGCTTTTATAGTGTGAGAAGGTGCAATGCTGTTCATGCTACTGGAGATAGAAATAATCAACAAGTTACCCCTTCTTCTTTCATTCTTTTTGTTGACAAAAAATGCTCTCATAACACTTTTACTTCTTTTCTCTGCAATGTAAAAATTTTAGGATGGTCATTAGGAAGATATATTGGTATATTGTGTATATAAGCTTTTCCTTGGAAATTATTTTGATTTATAGAAAATTTGAAGAGGATATAGAAAGTTCTTATATATTTTTCACCCAGCTTCTTCTACTGCTAACACTTTATATCACTGTAGTTGATTTGTCAGAGGAAGAACCGAGCACTGATCCCTTAACACTGCTTAACCTCCTGCCTTTATTGAGATTTCACTAATGTTCTCATCCCATGCTAGGTTACCATTGTATAGAAACATCATATGGCTACTGATGAGTCATGCTTTCTCAGTTTTCTTTATTTTCCTGATCTTGACAGTTTTGAAGAATGCTAGTCAGTTGCTTTGTGGAATATCCCCTCACACTGGGATTTTATAACTTCTGTCCTGATGAGATCAGGGTTTATATATTTGGGAGGACAACCTTCCTGTTAGAACCTCTTAGGGCCCATAGACTGTCAATGTGACTCATCATTGGAGGTTTTCATCTTGATTTCCAAGTACAGGAATGTTCACCAGATTTCTCCTCTCATTTCTCCATCTGCCCCCATATGCTCTTTTCTGGAAATAAGTCACAAAGTAGAACCCATGCTTAAGGAAAAAGAAGATTGGTTTTGGGTACCAAGGACCATCTCCTGGAGAGGAGACTTTCTCCATTATTTTGATTTCTTCTCTGAGGAAGATATTTCTCTCATTATTATTTTTCTTTTGTCTATTTACAGCATTTGAAGCTCACATATTTTACATTTTGTGTTATGAGTTTGTTACTGTTGTTCAAATTGTTCAAGCTTTAATGCTTTGATTTTGAGAGTTTCCTTTGCAGTGCTATTCATTTATCAAAATGTGTTCTGCCCTACTATCTTGACACCATCAATTCCGTTTGGCTAGGGACATTGTGCCACAACCACAAACACTCCAGTTGTATCCCTGCATTCTGCATTGCACCCGGTCATGGATTTTCTTCTGCATGCTCAGTACTTCACCGTGGTTAATCTTACATCACTTCTCAAAACCAGGGATAGTAGCCTCAGAACTTTGACAACAGGGTTCACAGGGATGTTTCCAAAAAGTAACAATATATTAGAAGTTGTAAGGGCCCAAAACCCTGATGGGTCACCACTTTTGTACGATGGTAGGAATTAAAGCAGGAATCAGGGAGATGAATTGCCATGGCATTCTATTCACTGTCCCTTTGAGTTCTTTGATTTCAACGACAGTTTAAGGCTGAAGACAGGTGATGAATTTCGGTTCATAGTGAAGTTAGTTGAGAAGGAAATGAAGACAGGTTTAACAGGAAAGATTAGTGGACTTTCTACCTCTGGGCACTAAATGTCTGCTTTGGTCCTCACTAATCAGTTTTCCACATGCCTCTTGCCATTTGCTTTACTTAGGATGAGTTCCTAGAGCTCAAATTGCTGTTCTGTGCTGGCCGCCTTTTTTTTTCCTCACTGCCCTCCATTTAACCCACTTCTTTTTCTCTAAGTGCCTGTGCATAGAGGGCTGGTCAAGGGGGAAATTATGTTGATTAGGAAGCATGGTCCAATTAAGTCAGACATGATGGGGAAATTGCTTTAGAGTCCAAATATATACCTGCAGGATAGAGGGGCCTCTTTAACACCTGCATAAAGAGTGTACAAATTTCATAGCTTATAGCTCAGGGCAAAGAGAATGGAAGGCTGATCAATTTGCATGTAAAAAGATTAGGGACAGCTAAACAATAATATGTATCTGGTGGGGAAGGAAATAATGTGGGTTTTTCTTTAGACCTGTGATATTTAGAAAACATCTGCTTTTAAAAAGTCGAATTAGACGTATCAGGGAAAGTTAGGACATTGGCAGTCCTTAGCTGTTGCCTTTCGTGTTTATTTCCTTGCTTACTTCTAGCCCACACCCATGCAAATCTTAACATACATGCTCACTCCTCTCAATTTCTGATCAGTGTTTGCACCCTGGGAACAAGACTTGAGCAGTGTTGTGAGTCTAAAATGACTTTGGTTTTAGGACTGGGGATAGCAGAGGGCCAGAGAACATCATAGAGGTACTGCTTGCTGAAAAGTATCTTTTGAAATGTTCTCTCTGCCTACCTCCTCTGCCTGGTTTTGTAAGCTTTTCATAACAGTTGACAGATTATGTAATCTACCCACCCACTGATAATTTTTTTGGTATGGAGAGATTGTATGGGCATTTCTATTTCAGCTCGTCTCTAGTTAATAATCAATAGTCCTGTTGTCTAATGAAGTGATGGCCTTGACACCCCAGCCTTTGTGCAGTGTTAAAATAACATTGATCGCTGTCATTATCATATGCCCTTGATATACTGAATAAGGACATGGATATCAATCTTAGAGCAGAGAAACATTTCATAAATCTTGTAGAAATAGCTGGGATTGTCCAAACTGGCATATGCTTCTTGACAGCAAAGTGACAGAGGAGCCTAAGACACAGATCATTTATAATTTATCTCCAAGCCCAGATTGAAGAAAAACTTAAACTAGCATTTAGTATAAAAAGTATTTTTTTGTCACAGAACTCAAAGGAGCACCCCTGTCTCCAAATGTTTCTGAAGAAGCTTTTGTGATAGAAGAAGGAGGAAGGAAGGATTGAAATTTTCTTTTTACTTATTCCTTTCTGAAAGATGTTTTAGATTTTATGCTAATTTTCAATGACTTAATAATAGAAGATGGGACAGGCTCACATTCAACATGGCCAAGGATCTATAAGAGAAGATAATCACTTGTCCAATATACCATCTTTAAGCTAGTCCTAGATGTCAAACTTTTCCATTTAAATGAGTTCAAAACTGCATTGATATTAAAGCCAAGTGCAATGACATAGAAGCAGGTGAGAGACTGATGCAGGCGGATCCCAAGTTTGAGGTTGGCCAGGGTGAACAGTTTGAGGACAGCTTGAATTGCACTATGAGAGCCCGACACCTCCAAGACTGTAATTTTTCTTTTGAATCAAAAAATAGAAAACTAGATTCTCATTGAGGAATACTAGTTATTCTTGAGGCTGTTTTGGTTAAGTGAATGTGGAAGGATTAAGTTGGTCCTTACTGCCAGATAACAAAGAATTCAGAGGCAGGATTATTGAATTAAAATTGTAAGATAAGTTACTTCTAAAAGTAACATTTCTTTTTATAAAACAATGCAATGGCTCAGTGACTGTATTGAGCATCTTTACCACTGATAGGAAGAGGCATTGCTCAGGAAAGTTGGGCTGTTCCTGGTGATTCTCTAGTCTGGAGTAGCTGCTCAAAGATGTGTGTGGATTCTGGAGACAGGGTGTGGATAATTCACAGTAATTACTTTTATGCTGCAGAATTATCTTTGTGCTGTCAATAGAATTTGAGAATGGGTCAACAAGATGAAAGAATGCAACCATTCTTTGAAGTGAGCTGACATCTGAGATGGAGAAACCCATGTAAAGAGGGAAAAAGCACAGGGGCCCTGATCAGATGCACACAGGTCAAATGCCAGCATGCCTCACTGTTGATTTAAGAAAACATTTCCGTATTCCTTAACTAAAATTTAAATTTATATCTATTCCAACTTTTACCTCAATGTGTTTATTATCAATACATTGCGAATATAAAGATTCCATTAAAAACATAAATACTAGCTTTGATTTTTTTTTAAGGCAAAAAGAAACCGTACTTTCTAAGAGAAATAGAGCTCACAAAAGACAAAGTACAAGGACATTCTGTGTATTTATGTATTTGTACATTGTGGATATATGTGCAGATTGATATGATGTGTGTTACTCATTGTGAGTGTGCACGTATCATGTGTGTTCTATATGTCCTTTATATTTTAAATATATATCTCTTATTAATGCTACTGGGGACAAGGTTCACCAGAGAGAAACATATGTCCTCATGTAAATTGAAGGTAGAATAGAAGCTTTTGGAAAAAAGATTAATTACTGAATCTATTTAGATAGTCAAAATAACTAATGTCATAACCATAGTCAGCTAGTTATTATTGCCAGAAGCGATGTAAATCAGACTAAAGCAATCCACATCCAAAGCAATTCCGTTCCTCTCTAAGACATTCTTTAAAAGGATTATTGTCTCGTGATTTTCTTTAGAAGATGTTCTTGAATGTTCCAATTTGCAAATCACATAGAATTCTTAAAACAAAACAAAACAAAACAAAACAAAAAACAAGAAGCATTTGTTCAACTACACTGGGGACCAGGATGGGAGACAGAGAAGGTCAACACGCCTACATGGACTCCTTGTGCTGTTCACAGCCTTGTGGGGTCCTCGTGCTTAATGAAGACACCCTAGAAGAAAACCATTGCTATTTGGTTTTATGTAGTTGGCAGCTGACTAGTAGCAGAAGCCACTTCTAACAAATAATTTCAACTCCAGAAACAAAGGAGGTGATCCCTGGCCCGTGTACTGTCCTTACTCCCTCACCTGCCAAAAAATGTAAATATTTTTAGAAAAATCTATTATTTACAAGGCAGGGAGCTTTTGGGAGGAAGCATTGGGGTGGGTGAACACAGATAAATGTGGCAGCAGGGAGAGCTTTATGACCACTCCAGACTCAACTGTCATTCCTTTGGTACTTTCTGTCAGTCTGACTAAACCTTGTCATCCCTCAACCCGGTTTAAATTAACAGGTAATTTGTAAATGTCACTTCAGGTTAGGCCGCTCATTTTGTTTCTACTCTACCAATGCAAAGTCTAGGACTAATTTTTCTTGTCTTCTTTTAATAGGATTTTCATTTATAAATAGAATTATGTTCTGAAAATAAATTACAGTAAGTGATGCAGGGAACGGTGGCAGTACCACTCTCTTAGAATTTCAAGCACCTCCATCAGAAAAGATTAATAAAAACACTTCAAAGGCTAAATTCTATTTAAGCAGAAGACAGCTTTTGGTTAATATTTAATCTGAGTAACTGAGATCTTGGTGGAAAACATAATTTTTTAATATCTAAATTAATTTTCAAAACAAAACCATTAATTTTGTTTGGAGAGTTTGTGCAGGGAGAAACCTTCGGTAATATATTTGTAGAGGGAAAAGTTAATCAATTAATTTTCTGGTGAAAAAAATGAGCTTTTAATATTGTATTTGTTCTAAATGAGTTTCTTCTTATCTGATCAGGTACAGGCCTTGAGAATTCTTTCTCCTAGGCTTTTCCGTTTCTGAAGGGAAGAATCTTCTCTTGAGCTCTCTTCCTTGGGGGTGAGGATCATCCTTCAACCATGATCTTTGTATAAAAGACTCAGCAAGAGTCTGAGCATCTCTATAGCCCAGACTGGAAGGGTGGCTGGGGCGTTCCCACGTGAAAGCTTTAGGCACTGACACCATGGCAGGTCCATTGCACTGATGGATTTTTTTTAAATGAGAAATTAGAATTGGAAGCTGTAGTGGAGAATCAAATCAGGCTAAAAGGGAAGGCGAGAGGACTTTCTAAGTAGCATGAAAAGCAGCCACCAGAAATTGATTGATGGCATGAGACAAAGGACCTGTATCTGTCATCAAGTTTATCTACATCTGCATCTGGATTGGTGGAACAGTCAATGTGACCATTTGTGCCAGCTTACCAGTTTTGTCATTTACTGGCTCTCTGGCCTAAGGCACACACTTTCTCCTGAGTTGAAACAGAGCTTTGAAACCTTACCGTCTGTGTCTGGCCTTTATTAGTAGGCATCTATGTAGCTGTAGTGCATAGGGGATGCTCTACCCCTATTTTGTCATAGCTACAGACATAACCTAGGCCATCTCTCTACTGCCTTCCTACTCATAGTTGGAAACAGCTGGGCCTGAGAAGGCTTTATCTTCCTTCTAGCCTATAGCCAAGATAGTATCATATCAGCATGAGGATGAAGGGATTGTCTAATGTTTAGCATTGAAAATTAATTTAATATAAACTCCTACTTCAAACTCACCTGCTATTCCAATACTGCCCTCTCCCTCTCCACACTATTTTTTCATGTTCTTTGTAGACTCTTTTCTATACATACTGAGTATGAGATGCGGAGACATAGACATCCAAATAATGTTGGATCTAGGCCTTCATCAAATGTCGTGTCCACATCATGCCTCATGTGGTTCAGTGAACAAGTGTCCTGTGGGATTTTTAATTCCCCTAAGTGATCATCTTCCTGCTGGACATAGGCTTTTAATAGAGTCATATGACCTCATTGTGGAAACTTGGAAAGCAGGCAAATTATTACCATTCACTTTCCAATTTTGACCTGCACATTTCTTTTTGCCTAATAGCAGCTTTTTCATTTAAATGTCATTTTAATCAGCATAAGCACTAATATAGAATTTTAGGTGTATCACTTCTTTGTTACAAATTTTCACATACCTTATAGCCATGATATTTCTAAAAGAAAAGAGTTCTAAAGGAAATAACAAATGTCTATATCATCTTCATTTTAGAATAGCAAAAGGGACGATTCAAGTAGGTTGTGTTTTTCCATTAAAATCCATTTCCTATGTTACAGAATGGATATTTTATCCCCCAAAGAGTGCCCCAATTTTTATGGCTTCATTTGCCAAGTGTGAGAATTCTCTTTTTTGGGTGCCCATGTGAGAGAGGTGTGCTCTCTGTCCTGGTCAGATGTCCTTGCTTTGTCCTTCAACTTATTCGTGTGCAGAAAGTCCTGTCTTTAGTAGGCAATACATACTATAAAATACGTGTAAAGCAAACGGAGAGGGAGAGCAAGACAAGCTGGGAATTCATATTTTTGTTATTGTCATTGCTTTAGGGTAAATAGAAAGAAATAAAAATTACTCCGTATGATGGTCTGTGTTCCATGCACAAGAAACATGCTGCTGTTACCAGATTTTTTTCTCTCATTATTTTTAGAATACTCTTCCTTACAAGGTTATCATTTATGTCCTTTTTTTACAAAAAAGGGAAATAAAAACCATACCCTAATACTTTAGGGTGGAGGATGAGGGCAAGTGTCCATTAAACATTTGGTCCTTTATGCGAATATATGAAAAACTGCTACTCAAAACACGATATAAGAATTTTATTTCATATATAAAGAATGGAGGGCCAGGTGTTGGTGGTGCACACTTTTAATCCCAGCACTCAGGAGGCAGAGGCAGGTGGTTCACTGTGAGTTCGAGGCCAGCCTGGTCTACAGAGCAAGTTCCAGGACAGCCTTGAAAACAATACAGAGAAACCCTATCTCAGAAAAAAAAAAGAAAAAGAAAAAGAAAAGAAAAGAATGGAGGACTGATTCCCTTCTACACAAATGTACACACACACACACACACACACACACACACACACTATACATGGTTCTTAATTGAATACCTTCACCCCAAATTCTCATTCTCATTAGGGTCAGAGGTATTACTGCAGGTGTTAGGTGATGCCCACCTTTGAGTAAGCTTGTCATTGTTATCCTTTTCATACTAATAAATTATTTTTGAGTTTTCATTAAAACTAAAAGATTTAACAACTAATGCTTCAGAGGCAACTTTGGGGGCTTGTGAGATTCAGTCCCAACTTCTCCAGTTTTTACCACAGAAGCTTATGGCAAATCACACACCTTTGCTGTTCAGTGTTCTTGCTTCTATCTAGAGGTGGTGAGGGGGAGATGACTCATTGCCTCTCAGGCTTTGAAAAATTAACTCTAAAATCTTTGCAAAATGTGAAGCATATGTTTCAGGACAATATTAATTATGACTCATCCAGTTTGTGTGTTTTTTTTAATGAAATAATAATAAAACAGACCTGCTTCTTATTGACACAGTCCAGTACTTTGAAATTTCTCATGGCAGAAAAGCAGTCCTTCATGCACAGAACCTACGAATTATCCTAGAAATAAAATGTTTAATTACAGTTGACATTTCTGAACCCATTGCAGGTGGTGCCCATCTGAAGAGTGACATTGTTTACAACACTACAAGGCTCCAGGCCTGGTGTCAGAGATTATAAACCAATTTCCATCCCTGCCTTAATGCTGGTTTAATATCAGAAGAAGAACTTTACTGTGTAAATATTAAACATTTTGTTTAAATATTAAGTACCAAAGGTCTTTTCCTTTTGATTATTAAAACAGGAAGAGTCCCAACTTTGAAAGAGGTGCCTTGTTGTATTAAGAAAATGACTGGTTCTTTACCTTCAGGTTAATTATCACTGGCCACAGATACAGGCGAAGGCAAAATGTCAGTTGTCTGCCTGTGCCATGGTGAATTTTGGTCATGGAGCTGCAGTAGCTAATCAGGCCTCTCTACCACTGATAGCCTAGTATCAACTGTCTATTTTTTTTTCACTAATTTGTTCCTTAACCTTAGAAGAGATCCTGTGATAATTAACTGGATAGTAACAAAAATAAATAAACTCTGGTCCCTTGCTGTGCACAGATAGAGTATGTGAGCAGTCTCAAGGAAGCTATCCTTGAGTACAATTGCAGCTCTTATAGGATTTGGTGGCACCAAGATGCATAGGAGCTCAGCATCTGCAGGGGCTGCAGAAAGGGACTCCTTGTCAGATGTCTACCTGTTTGTCCATCTAAGGTTGAAATGTAACCAGGAAAATGCAAATTTTTAAAGGCCCTCCCCACAGACAAATACCAATGACACCCAAGAACACTGCTCTACAGGGTGACACATTCCAAGCAACTGTACTGGGAGCTACTGGGAGCCAATTCACAGCACTTTCCACAGTGGAGGAGTTGATCTCTGTTCTTAATTGTGTAGTGGGTAAAATGTGAAGCCTTTTGTTCCTTTTCTTACAGATTGTCTTCAAATGCTCAAGTGTTCCATTCTTCATTCAGTAGTCACCTTGAGACATCCCACTGTCAGGTCTAACCTGCAAAGTCTAGTAAAAAGGCAAACACACTTGGCTTCAGTGGTCCTAAGTTTTAGGTATTCAAAATAGATTTAAGATCTCTAAATAAGGAAGTGCCTTTAGACTTCTGTCTGAGACAAGTTTCTTCAGGGAATGCTTCAGAACTCTGTGGTTTTGAAAAAAAGGCAAAAGGGCCTCAGTAGATGTTTTCTCTCAACAACTATTGAACTTATTCATATTTACACATAGAAGGTTGGATGAACAGTGCAAGCTGCTTATCAAGACAAACATCATTCACCAGGTCCTGACTGTACTTTTAAAAACATCACAGATCACTTAATCATTTAACACCTGTTTACTGAGCATCTAGTTTATATCTTCAGACACCGAAGACAGGTCTGCAAAGTCAAGGTTAGTTTAACTGATGCTATCAAAAGTGTTTTGCATATTAATGTTAGGAAAATAAAATTGGCTAGTTAGAATGGTATCAGATATTCCAACTTTTCATGGCTGTGGCAATGAGCATAGGATTAGTTTGGGCTGGTTAGTTGTGGTGACATAGAGCACAGTAGAAAGAAGTATGACTAAGTAAGAGGAAAGGGGGGTCATCTTGCTGGAGGCTGTTGTCGGTAATCAACTGGTTACTTGAAGACACTTGAATAAATGCCGGATTTAGAGACTAATATCAGTTCTTCAAAAATTAAATTTCTCATAATTTAATATCCTATGAGCAGTATAGAATGTGCCACGGTAAGAGAGACAAGGATCTGGGGTGTCCAGTTTTCTGGCAGTCAGTTTGCTAACGTTTTACACAGTGGATTTTCTCTCTCTCCAGATCTCTCTGCATTTTGGAGTCAACAGGATAATGATAATAACTTTCCTGTCAGGTAAGATACGCAGCATGTTTTGAGCCATTTCTTAGGTATAAGAAATGAATTTAAGGGATTAATTTTTACTGCAAGAAACTCAACTTTTGTTTTTCACCCAAGACCCCACAGCAAGAAGAGCATCTTGAATTGGATCAAATATGAAGCCATGTTTTGATTCTTGTAGAGTCTGGAATTAATTCCAGGACCTTAGACATGGTAGGCAAGCACTCCCCTCACTGAGCTAGCCATACCTCCAGCCCCAAACCCATCCAATACTACTTTTTGAAACATTTGTTTCTCTTTTCCTCATTTACATGTGTGACTTTTCAATATTGCTCCATAATTTCCTGTTTGAAAGATTTGAGGCCCTGCTTATTGACTAGGGAGTGTAATATGATCCTATACCCAACATCTACTTTAGTAAACCATTAGGAGCTCTCTGTATTTGAGATGCATTTAGTTTTACAGTGCTGTTTCCTCAAGCGTTTTAAATGTAAGAAACACTGATAGAAATCTTCATATCTTCTGATATTATCCTTGAGCCACTTTTATTAAAATATTGATGATTTATAATATTAAATTATCTTTGAATGCTTATCGTATGAAAATCTCCCATATGCATTGGAGGTATACTATAATGAAATATATCTTATATCCTTCTAAATGTTCACAGTCTAGTTGAGAAGATGGGACATTTAAGGAATTGTCATTTTTAATGACTTATTAGTGTTACAGATGACCAGAGATATTAATGAACTTGGAAATATGTCTATTACCTCAGAAACATTATCCAAGCATGTATTGCCAGGGTATAAAAGATGACGTTCTAATGAGGAGGGGCTTGAAGTGGACCCTGAGAGAAGACATAATTTTGAGTAGAAAGGAGGACAGTTCCATTTTGCCCACTCCTTGTGGAATTGTATGGAACCAAAGCCTGGGTCACAGACAGGAAAGAGGAAACAACGGTGTCCTTTGTAAACTGAGCTTCGTCTATTCCTAGTATACAACATATGGGAGAGATGTTTCAGAGTGTCAAGTAGTAAAAAGAAAACATCTACCTAATAGTCACCAGTACGGTAGAGTAATTGAAGATTAAATTGGCCCACTGCCTCCTGAAGAATTTTAATGTTTTCAGAATTCTACTATGGGACCTTATTTCAGTTCACCTTAAGAAGTCAGCCTTCAGCTCTGTGTTCTGGGCCTATCTTGTTCCTTGGTCTGAGACTCTCTAACTCACAAGAAGGAAATAGATCAGTCAACTTCTAGCATTGCTGGGAGAGACATTCTGTTTTCCAAAGTGTCATTAAGTGGAATGCTTTGACCTAATTCTGGGCTCTTTATACACAGTGTCATTCTTAGAAATATTGAGAGACTAAAACCCCAATAACATGGGGGTTTGGGATAAGTTCTGTGAGATTCACAATATAAAAGTAACTTTAAATGATGCTGAGTATCTGGTCCTTAGGGTCATTTTAGTCTCATTTCAAATTATCATTGTCACAATGATAAAGGGGCATTCCTTTTAAGAATGGAAATTTTTCTTAGTTTTTAACAGGAATAAATGAAAAACAAAAAACAAAACCCCTGTAGAATCCATTCAATGTTCAGGACAAATCCCTGAAAACATAGCATTGGTGTGAATATTCAATTAGTTTTCCAGAGCAAAAAAGCCCATTAAAAACAAAGTATTCTCTGCTCAGAAAGGGTTTGGCTAGCTCACATTTCTTACCTTCACTGCATGTTTCTCAAGCAACACGAAAAATGTGATATTTTTCAGTCTGGTTTATTTTATTTATTTATTTTTATTTATTTATTTGATGGGGAGGTCCTTCTGTGTATGTTTATCTTATTGGTTGTTGAATAAAGCACTGTTGGCCAACAGGGGAGCAAAATAGGTGGGACTAGGAGTCGAAGAGAATTCTGAGAAATGTAAAAAAGAGAAGTCTTGTGATCCAGGCAGGAAGTGACATAGCAGGCAGACTCAGAATATAAGCAGGGACAAGCAAAAAATTGCTCTCTTCCTCTTCCTCCTTCTCTCTTCTCTGGGAGCCGCCATGTTGGCCCAACAAGAGAGGACTCATGCCGCTGGCGTCTTCTATCAGGTAATTCTTTATAAAATATATAGATTAATAATTATGGTTGAGCCGGGTGGTGGTGGCACACGCCTTTAATCCCAGCACTCGGGAGGCAGAGGCAGGCGGGTCTCTGTGAGTTCGAGACCAGCCTGGTCTACAAGAGCTAGTTCTAGGACAGCCTCCAAAGCCACAGGGAAACACGGTCTCAGAAAAACAAACAAACAAACAAACAAAAAAACCAAATAATTATGGTTGATACTTAAGACAGAGATAGCAGATAAGAAATCCTAGTCATTGGCCAGCAACATTGTAATTAATATAAGACTCTGTGTGTTATTTCAGACGCCCATGTGGCTGTGGAGCTCAGGCGGCTTGCTGGAAAGCTTTATCATTATATTTTATTTATTTATTTATTGTTATTTATTTATTTTTACTTATCTTCTGGTCACTGGGATACATTAATAAAATCACCTGCATTTATTGACTAAAAGAAATGCATGTCTTCAAAGCAGCTTTTCTTAAAGATTTGTGGACTCAAGTAACAACAGAGATGTCACCAAAATCTCTTGCAAAGCATTTTAATAAAAATTATGGTGATTATAAAATAATTAACCTAACTCCCCATGAAGCACATCAATAAGACTTCACATGCTTTAGTATTATTACCATGTTTTGTTTCAGTGTGTTCCATTTTGATTTAGTTTAAAGCAAACTTTCAGAAAATATTCTAACATATTATAACAGACTGATATTATTTTACGATGCCAAGTCTCAGAATTCTAAGACTGACCCTCCTAGCAAAAGGACTGTGCAGTATCAAAAATGTTTCCCTGGCTTTTTCATTGTTTTTCATGCACCATTGACATAAATCAAATTTTGTTTCAGGAATGATTTCAAATAGATCCATTCTGTTCTCCTGACATTTTAAACTTGCTTATGTAAAATTATTTCATCTATTTTTATTGAAAGGTACTGAACATTTCAAAAGTCATGGTATGTCCCTTGGTATGGAATGATTGTTGAATCAAGTTTTAAAATATGGAAGATACTAACCCTGAGGTTTAGAATGGCTGAGACAGGGTTCTCTGAGGCATCACTGCTGACCATGATAACAGAGGGATGCAGATGGTCTGCCTATGAGAAACAGTGCCTATTTTCTAACTGGATAGATGGGAAGAATCCTACATGATCTTTCTTGATAATGAATTCCTGTTTTAAAATACATCTAAGTAGTTGCTTATTAGCAGACTTAAAACCATTCTCCCAATGTAGGTTGCACATGGCATCAAGTGATGAGGTAAGAAGTCCAGTTCCTTAAATTTTTGCATCAGAAGTAAAACCTAATAAGAGATTCATTGATAGAATTTATATGGACTAGTAATTTCCACAGTGTACTTGTGTGACTATAACACATGTTACAGATATTGAAAATGCCTACGACAGAGGTGGGAAGGCCAAGAGAGGACTCTAGTAGAAAGAAGTGTGGCTAGAGATACTGTTCATTCAAAGAGGGGCATTAGGAGACCCACCTGTAAGAGTCCCTGGGAGGGATGAGTGCTCCTGTCAATTTAGTCCAATGAATGGTTGTCAGTGAATCCCTACTTCTTATTGAAAGTGCCATCACTTATTATACATTTCGAATCCTAAGCACTACAAATTCAGAAGTTTCTTTTTTATTATTTCAAACCTAAACTCTTTTATCTGTTTTGCATTTTGAAAACTCTCCATATGAGAAATTACACTTCATCCTATTAAAGCTAACACTAAGGCTCAATCCTAAGGGGTAGCTTCTTTTCATGCATGGCAGCAGAATGTGGCCATGTAACTCCTATTAATACTAATAACAGCCAATTACTAGACTTTGGGATGTAGCTGAAATATGTCTCCTAAATACAGGGGAATGATTTCTATCAGTCAAACTCAGTATCTGACAAAACATAAATCCTTGTGGAGCCAGAAGAAGGGAAAATATGAATATTAAAATAGAATAACAATTATAAAAAGATTACTTGAATTTGTAGAACAAATTGGCATTGGTTAGGAATTTTATTAAACATCGAGACTTGGGGATGAACACTGAAGGAATCACTTTGTAATAACATAGTAGCCTTCTCTTGGTACCTACAGAGATTTGTGTGCACTGAAGGCATGGATGTTGGCTGCTTCTACTCAGCAGCTCTTCCAGGACCTGAAATGGTTGTGATCTTGAGGTGATATAGCAGACATCATTTGTGATAGTGTTTTTCTTGTTTATTAATAAATCTATTTATTTATTCTACACCCTGGTCACAGCTACCCCTTCCCCTTCTCCTTCTATTCCCTCCCCCACCTCACATTGTTCCCAGAATCCACTCCTCCTCCAATTCTGTTCAGAAAAGGACAGGTTTCCCATGAGTATCAGCAAGACATGGCATATCAAGTTGCAGTAAGACTAAGTACCTCCCCATGTATTAAAGCTGAACAAGGTGACCCAGTATGAAGAGTAGGGTCCCAAAAGCCAGTAAAAGTGTCAGAGACAGCCCCTGTTCCCAGAGTTAGGAGTTCTACAAGAAGACCAAGTTACATAGCTGTAACATATATGCAGAGTGTCTAGGCTAATTCCATGCAGACTTCCTTGTAATGATAACTCTTTCTACCAGACTCCTGAGTTCCGCAGTGCTGTTAGGGCTGCAAAATAACACACAGTGTCTTATATTAATTACAATGCTGCTGGCCAATGATTAAGATTTCTTACTTGCTAGCTCTGTCTTAATTATCAACCATAACTATTAATCTATATAGTTTATAAGGCCTTATCTTATCGAGAACTCCCGAGGCAGTGTGTCCTCTTTTGCCAGGATCACATGGTGACTCCTATCTTTACTACATTTCCAAGAATCCTCCTTGACTCCTAGCCCTACCTATCTTGCTTTCCTATTGACCAACAGTGCTTTATTTATCAACCAATAAGACAAACATATACACAGATGGACTTCCTCCATCATCTCCACTTTTCTGTCTAAATAAAAACAATGGTTTTAACATTAGCATAGTAAAATATATAACAAAACAGTTGTCAAGCAAGAGCTATACTTACAATGTTTAGTTCATTAACATTTAGCAAGATTTTAAAGAAAATACTCTATCATCTATCTTATCTTTGTGAGTCTAAAGTCTTATATGTAGCTTATCTTTTATGATAACTAAAAAAAACTATAACCATAACTATCTGTCTTCAACTCCATCAAAGACAACAGAAGGATAATATATAAACTCTAGATCTGACAGAGACATCTCACTGCCTGGACAGTCATCTGAAGTTCCTCTGTAATGTTGGGGCATTCATCTTCAGCCTATAGGCCACAGTGTGTCTGGCAGATTTCTCCATGAAGCTGGAACTCTACAGGACTGTCTTAGTTTGCAAGTTCAGCAGTCAGTTTCCTGTGGGTCCTGCATGTCCACTTTATCAAACAGTCCAGGGCAGAGCAGTTTCTTGCCCAAATAGCTAATCTTTCCATGTTGAAGGCAAACTCCATAACAAGTTTCTTCAATGCCCATCCTCCTTTCTGATGGAATTGGTGTGCCAGGAGCAGTTGTGTCTCACTGTCAAGAAAACCCTAAACCATTTAAATGCCATATATTCTGTAGGTCTTTGAAAGGTTTGAAGATTATCCATGATGGGGAATGTACTGTGTATGTTTATCTTAGTGATTGTTAAATAAAATACTGTTTGACCAATGAGACAGCAAGTAGATGGGACTAGGAGTCAAAGAGGATTCTGGGAAATGTAGTAAAGAAGGACTGATCCAGGCAGGAAGTGATATAGAAAGGAGACTCATATTTAAGCGAAGGAGAAACAGGAAGGGCCTCTTTTCCCCTCCACTCCTGTTCCAGCGGCACAATGTGATCCACCGACAAGGAGGGATGCCAATAAGGTGTCCAATAAGATAAGTCTTATAAAACATAAAGGTTTATGATAGTTAAGACTGAACTAACAGATGAGAATCCTAGTCATTGGCCAAGCAGCATTGAACCTAATACAAGTTTCTGTGTATTCATTTGGGCCTAACCCTGGCAGGCAGCTGGCGTAAAGCTCACATGTGACGGTGGGGCTCAGGCAGCGTTTGGCGGAAAGATTTATTGTAACATATCCATCTCGTATGTATCTCAGTGTATCTAGAAAACCTAGCTCACCATTATATCTGACTATATACAATCTGTATTTAAGTATGCATTTCATTTTAAAAGATCT